>NC_138886.1:114332993-114525493 GCF_965194825.1 Balaenoptera physalus
CTTTAGAGCATCGTTTCAGCTGCCCCAGGAACCCGCGGAGGGGGTAGCACAGGCTGTGATCTCTTCATTTTGCAGATGAGTAAGGTGTGGAACGGACAGGTTCATGGCACTACCTGAACACGCTGGTGTAGGTGGTGTCAGCGAGCCCTAGCTAGCGTGTTCACGTGTGAGATTGCAGGGCAGAGGGGGGACAAGACGTGGCTGGGAATGCATCGCATGCTGTTTGTTCCTGTTGGGAGCCGCCGTGAGGAAGGTTAGAAGAGGTAGGAATCACGCATGGCAGCTAGTGAGGGTGTCAGGAAGGGCCTCGTGGTGGAGGCTGGTGGATGGAAAGTGTTTGGACAGGAACAGATGGGGAGTGGAGAACATCCTAGCAGAAGGAAGGATTGGGTCAGGATACAAGCTTGACTGGAGCTTACAATCGTTGGAAGAAAAGCAGTGATGAGATAAGTGTGCCTGGGAAGATGAACATATCAATCTTATTTCTTTTTCTGCATGTGCCACTTGATGAGAAGGCCTGAAGTCAAGGATGAGGTCACTTAAAATGTTACCTGGCCTAGGGACTTCCCTGGTGGGGCGGTGGTTGAGAATCTGCCTGCCAATGCAGGGCACACGGGTTCAAGCCCTGGTCCGGGAAGATCCCACATGCCGTGGAGCAGCTAAGCCCGTGCACCACAACTACTGAGCCTGCGCTCTAGAGCCCGCGAGCCACAACTACTGAGCCTACGTGCCACAACTGCTGAAGCCTGCGCGCCTAGAGCCCGAGCTCTGCAACAAGAGAAGCCAGTGCAATGAGAAGCCCGCGCACCGCAATGAAGAGTAGCCCCCGCTCGCCGCAACTAGAGAAAGCTTGTGCGCAGCCATGAAGACCCAACGTCGAAGACCCAATGCAGCCAAAATTAAATAAACAAATAAATAAATTTATTAAAAAAAAGAAAGTTTACCTGACCTTTTTATCTGACTTAAAATGTGTTAACACAACTACACAGCATCAGTGTCCCATCATTTGCCCCCTACTTCCTTGGTTTCTTATGACCAATTTATTGTGAGACTATGTTTTATTCAAAAGAAATCTGGGGGTGCTTCTAAAATAGTTCTTTTAGTATGTACATACTTCCACTCTGAAACATGGCTCACTTAACCGCACTGGCAATCTTATTATGTGAAGTTAAATTGTGAGCATATTTTTTTGTGTATTGAAGTGGAAAATCCCCCTGGAAATTCAGCAAATTGGACTTTAGCTTGAATAGGATAGATGAAGAATAGAACTCAGTATGTGTAAATAAATGTATATTTGTGTGTGTATAAAATGTTATATACATACACATACACAAACACGTATGCATACATATGTGTATGTAAATAAAAAAATAAAATTGGATTGAGTCATAAAAGTATAAATATGTCAAATATAAAATCTATTAGAGAAGTTTGTTTTTATGACTCAGAAGGGAGGTGTAATAAAGAAGTATTTTTAAGACCAAGAACTAGTGTGTGTCAATTTCTTTTTGCTCAGTTCCTCGTCTTCTTGACAGGAAGATGAGTCACTGGATTTGAATCATAAGGCTGTAAAGAATGCTGGGGCGAACTTATTTCAGGCTGGATATTTGAGTGGATTGGGGAATCATCAAAACAAATATTTCTCTTCTGTTTTTCAGATTCTGTGCATCTCCTGCTGGGTACAGAAGTATCTTTAAAATAATTAATAAAGAGATCATGCTATCTGTACATTCTATAGGAGGTTGTTAATAATGAGTGGAGGAGCATGAACGCCCACTTTCATAGCAGCATTATGCATTGTGGCCAAAAGGTGGCAATGCCCAGGTGTCCGTTGAACAGATCTGTACATACGATGGTATATTATTCAGTCTGAAAAAGGAGGGACATATTGATGTATGCTACAACATGGATGAACCGTGAGGACATTATGCTCAGTGAAATAAGCCAGTCACAGAAGGATAGATATTAGATGATTCTCCTTTTATATGAGGTACCCAGAGGAGTCAAATCCATAGAGACAGAAAGTAGAATGAGGGTTGCCAGGGGCTGGGAGGAAGGAGGAATGGGGTGTTATTGTTTATTGGGTACAGAGTTTCAGTTGTGAAGATGAGAAAGTCCTGGTGATGGTTGCACAATAGTGTGAAAGTACTGAATGTCACTGCACTGCACACTTAAAAATGGTTAAGATGGTACATTTTATGTTATGTGTAATTTACCGCAATTGAAAAAGTGAGTGGAACATTTTATTCAGGACCTGAGAAAGCGGAAGCCTGAGAAGGTGGCGTGGCTAGATGGTTGTCTGGGATGGAAGACACTGGGTCTTCTTCCAATGAAATCATTCTTTTCACTATGTCTTCCACCTTCATTTCCCTCCTAATAACTCATCCTGGCTTTCACCTCTTCATTTACCCAAACGATCTTACTCCCTCACGTTTAGTCTTCTTTACCCTCAGTGAACACGCACACCAGTATCTTTCTTCTGCTTCAGTCTCCTAGTCTCTTTTTCCCTTCTTAAGGCATGAGACCAACAGTTGGGTAGACATCTAGTAATGATTCTTTTGGCTGAAAGTTACGGTTTTGATGTTGGTCACTTCCCAAAGCAACAGCAGCTGGTAGCACCGGTGAGGATATTGCCCACGGTCAGAGAAGCACACGAAATGCATTGGCTGCTTTTCCATACTGAAAAAGTATGGAAACATCCTTGTTGCTAAGCATCCTTGCTAAACATCCTTCTGGAAGAAGCAAGTGAAACGGACTTAGAAAAAATTCGAGAAAGGGCATGCAATTGGTTTTTGAATCTTGTATTCTCAATTGAAATCTAAAATTCATTTTTTTTAGGATCAAGGTTTTAGGATGTTTCTTGTTGATATCACTAATTAAAAATTAGGTTTAACACCATACAGAAGGAACACAGCAGTGTTGTTTTTTTTGTTTTGTTTTAATGATTTATTTATTTATTTATTTATATTTTTGGCTGTGTTGGGTCTTCGTTTCTGTGCGAGGGCTTTCTCTAGTTGCGGCAAGCGGGGGCCACTCTTCATCGCGGTGTGCGGGCCTCTCACTGTCGCGGCCTCTCTTGTCGCGGAACACAGGCTCCAGACGCGCAGGCTCAGTAGTTGTGGCTCACGGGCCCAGTTGCTGCGCGGCATGTGGGATCTTCCCAGACCAGGGCTCGAACCCATGTCCCCTGCATTGGCAGGCAGGCTCTCAACCACTGCGCCACCAGGGAAGCCCAGCAATGGTGTTTTGACCATTTTCATGTGGGTAGTCAATGCCTTGTAGTCAAAGTTTAAATCAAAACTACTATGGTTTTGGCCTAAGAAATCTGTACTTTCAGAGATAGTCACGGAGGAGACGAAATAATAGTCTGGGATCCTCAACGCATATTATATGTTTTATTTGGTGAAAGTAGAATGCAAGGAAGGATAAGACCTGATCTTGAGAAATGAGAAATGGTCAGAGCCCACTCATTAATTAGATCTGTATGGGTGGGGACACATGCTTTCCAACCTTGCAGAGGAGTAGCTGTGTTACTAAGGTCACAGTAGATGTGACCACCCAGTTAAAAGCACTAGTTACCAAGATGCTACCAAAATGTGCTTCAGTAAGACGTAAACCTCAAGGCTATGTTTGTGTTTTATAGGAACAATAAATTCCCATTTTAAATAGAACAGTTTCACTTATTTCTTGTGAAAGAATGTTAAAGCATGGGTCAGACTTATTAACTGTTTGAAGGTCATCTTAAGAAGATTACTTGTGTATTGAAAAGGTTTTTAATTTTTTTCTTGGAAATAGTGATCTGTTGTTTCGATGGAAATTGGATCCATGGTCTTTAAAAGCTCTGTAATGTTGACTCACAAAAGCTTAACATTACCTATTTAAATATCGCAGGTACTGTAAAACTTAATGTGAAAGCTAATTTTCATAGAGTTTGATTCTTATATGTATATATGTATCGGTACTATCTTAAATTCATATTTTGAGAGAAAAAGTTAATTTTATGATTAATAGAATCATTGAAAAGATCTTTTTTATCCCAAGCTTGCCAAAGAGCCCTATATTTAAAGAATTATACCCACACTGGATGCAGTTTAATGACAAAAGGACTTCTTTTGGTAGGGATATTGGTGATGAAATTCTGAAACTATCATGTGTTTGTTTAGGAGAGAGCAAATGAGTAAATGTACTGATGTGCTGGAAACCAGAATTTCTGCTGCAGATGAGGGAGGGACACAAATATGGAGAAGGGGGAATGTAAGGAAGGGTCTCATGGTATTGGATTTGAGTAGAAAGTCTCAGTATGAACTCTTGTTAGACAGACAGACGCACACACACACACACACACACACACACACACACACACACACACACACACACACACACACACACAGAGCTGTAGCTACTGAAAGAGCCTAGAAACCATGTCATGCCAGTAGTAATGAGCAACTCTAATGCCTGGGTCTTGGTTTCTAAATCCATATTCCACTGAAAGAAACCATGGGAGAGAATGCAAGCCTGAGACATTTGGTTGTGCCAGAAGCAAGAAAGTGCTAAAAGACTAGTGAGGTCATGTCAAGGGACCAGCTGAAAGGGACTCTCAGGAGCCAAACTTGGGACCGTTTCAGTATCCAAAAATTTTTTGATGGTCCTGGATTCTAACACATGACATTTGTAAAAAACAAACCCATGAGTTAGCAGTGATGAGAGAGGAGCAGGAAGGTGGGAGTAGGGAGAAGCTCTACTTAGAGGGGAAGGTTAGCTAACAAATATAGAAGGGATTATGGAATTGCAAAAATCATCATTTTGTAACACCAGTGTCATCACTGACTCAGGATGGATGCTAACGCTGCTGGAAGAAAGGTCGCTGATGTTGAAGAACAGCGTGTTCTCCTGTCCTCCACGGAGCACTGAAGTGGAGAGACTGGCTGTCAGCACCTTGACCAGATGGTCGGGCTTGACATCACACATAGCGAGAGCCCCGATGTGATGGAGTGGGGGGTACACGACTGCCGCAGGACTGGCCTGGACCCCTTTAACGATTTAATGTCCTGAAGGACAGAGGGAAGTGCAGGAGCTGTTTTCGATCAGGGAGACTGAAGAGAGAACAGCCAACAGCAGTGAATGAAACTTGGTTGGATTCTGGATCAAACAAACAAAATAGCTATAAAGGACATTTTTGAGACAATTGGAGAAATTTGAGTATGAACTTTATATTGGATGATGATAGTGAGTGAATGTTCACTCTTTAAAAGTTGTGGTTAGATGGGAGAAGGTCCTTGTTTTTGAAGGATGACTGTTGAAGTAAATAAGGTGAAATTTCATGCTGTCTTAAGCCCAATTTTGGATAGTTTAGCAAAAGGAAAACGTGTATATATTCATATCAGAGAGAGAGAGAGATAGAGAGAGAGACAGAGACAGAGAGAGACAGAGGGGGGCAGGGGGAGAGAGGAGGTTTGCCAGGATGTGAATAGCTGATGAATCTGGGTGAGGCTATGTGAGTGTTTAATGTACTATTGTTTCAGCATTTCTAGTTCTGTTACTAATGGTGTGACCCGGAGGCCTTAGTCTTCTTGAATATAATCATTGGTTGGTCTAGTTGATATCTCAGTTGGTTCAAGGAATTAAGATAGCATCATGACACTTTCAAAGAATTTTTAAAAAGATCACTGTGGCAGAAATAAGGATTGGGGGCAGGGATGATAAGGAGGGCTTGGGAGGAGAGTCATGGGAGATGGCTGCAGAAGGAGGCGGGGCTAGGTTATTAGGGGTCTGTAAGCCATCTCAGAAGTTCCAACTTAATTATAAGGGCAAGTAAAAGTTCTTGTAGGGTGTGTTTTTTTTTTCACTTCAGAAATTTGAGAGCAATTCTCTAATATCACCAAATATTAGAGTCAGTGTCAAATTTCCCTCACATTTTCTTCAAATCAGGATCTAAAGAAGGTTCATACACTACAATTGGTGAGCAAGTCTTTCTCCCGTTCCCTCTCTCCCTCCCTCCTTTTTAATAACAGCTTTATTGAGATATAATTCACATACAGTTCACCTATTTAAAGTGTACAATAGTGGTTTTTAGTATAGTCACACAGTTGTGCAACCGTCACCATGGTCAGTTTTAGAGCATTTTTCATCACCCCCAAAAGAAACCCTGTACCTGTCAACAGTCATTCCTCATTCCCTCTCAAATCTCCCCCAGCCCTAGGCAAACGCCAGTCTACTTTCTGTCACTATGGATTTGTTTTCTGTGGACATTTCATATAAATGAAATCATATAATACGTGGTCTTTCGGCTTCTTTCACTTAGCATACATTTTCACAGCTTGTCCATGCAGTAGCATATATGAGTGCTTTGCTCCTTCTTATTGCTGAGTGATATTCCTTTGTACAGATATACTGCATTTTATTTATCCACTCATCAGTTGATGGACATTTGGGTTGTTTCTACTTTTCATGTATTATGAATAATACTGCTGCAGTCATTCATGTACAGGTTTTTGTGTCTTAAAGTTGTTTTAATTTCTCTTGGGTAAATATCTCAGAATGGAATTGCTGGGTTATGTAGTAACTATGTTTATTAAACTTTTTGAGGCATTGCCGGACTATTTTTTTTTTAAGTCTGCTTACCCCTGCACCATTTTACAGTCCCACCAGCAGTGTGTTCCATCAGCAGAGGGGTCCAATTTCTCCACACCCTCCCCCAACATTTATTATTATCTGTCTTTTTTTTTAAAGCCATCTGGTGGGTGTGAAGTGGTACCTCTCTGCAGTTTTGATTTGCATTTCGCCGATGGTCCCTCGGAGGGCTTTAAGTGGTGGAGTGGCATTATCTGATATGGAAATTAGAATGTTCACTCTCACTGCGTTATAGAAGATGGGTTAGAGGGGTAGAGGAGATAAGCAGGTGAAGCAAGCCAGGAGACAGACCAAGCTAGTGAACGTGAGGACGGTGGGAAGTAATGGATTACAGGGCTAAGAAGTACAGGAATTTGGGATTGGTTGGATGTGGGGCTGGGGAATGCTTGCAACTGGATTCTCCTGCCTGGGCAACCGGGTGGAGTGTGATGGCATCCGCTGATGGCAGGCACAGAGCATGGTGGAGAGGGGAAAGCGGTGGATGGCTTGAGTTTGAGGTGACGGTGGTTACTGTCGGGAGGGCAGATCAGGAGCGCTCTCTGGGCTGGACATGTGCACTTGGGAATTGTTTATCAGAAGTAACTCGAGACTTGGGAGTGGATGAGATTGTGAGAATGAGAAGAGGCCAGGGTTTGGACCGAGTGTGTTGTTCTAGAAACACAGAAGGGAAGGGAAGGAACATTTCAAGATGGAGCGAGTGGTCAGTACCCTTCAATGGTCGAATAAAAGAAATGACGATTAGGGCCTTCCCCGGCGGTCCAGTGGTTAAGACTCCGCCTTCCAGTGCAGGGCGCGTGGGTTCTATCCCTGGTCGGGGAACTAAGATCCCACAAGCTGCAGGGTGCAGCCAAAAAAAAAAAAAAAAAAAAGAAATGACAATTAAGAATCCACTGGATTTAGCACCAAGAAAGTTGGTGGGTGTTATTTGAGTGATTAAGGAGAGGGAAGGTGAGGAGTGGCCTGGGGTGTTAGTGTAACCACAGCAGGGAGTGTAGTGAGACAAGCCCTTTGGAGAACTTGGCTTTGAATGAAGGAAAAACAGAAGCTGCAGCTGGAAAGAGGTGGGTTAGTTTCTTTTTAAGTTGGGGTTTGTTGGGGAATCAGTTGATAAGCTGATGGGAAGAATCTAGCAATGAGGGAGCCACTGAAGATACAGGAGAGAGAAGGCACCAACCACTGAGATGGGCCCAAGGGAAGGGAAGGGGCTGGGTGGCAGCCAGCACCCAGGTGTTCTGAGGCAGCAGGAAGGTGCCTTTCATTGTCACAGTTTAACCAGCAACCACAGATGTTTTGCTTTGGCATACATGTAGGCTATACTGGTCGTATAAACTACTAAGTGTTTCAAATGGTGGGCTTCTGAGTATGCTGAAAGCTACTGTCTTGACAACTCAGATTAGCTGATTTCCTCTGGTGAAGCAGGTCAATCTCCTATACAAACTAGCTCCATAATCTCAGTGCAACACTATTTAACTAAATCCTTTTTATAAAAATGGAAGCTGAATAGATGCTCTTCATTAGAAATTGAAATGAAATCTAAAATATGCACTCAAATAGGAGTTTTTCTTTTTTCTACCCCAAAATATTTGTTCTGCCTGGAGCATTTCGAATGAATTTGACAAAATTTGTGATGTATCTACTATATGGTTAAAGAAGTGCAAGGGAAACTGGAGGTGTGAGACCCTTTCCTTACCCTCAAGGAGGGGAGATGTGGAAAGGAGAGCACGGCATTGTCTGTGCCAGGCCCCAGTCCTTGATGCTGGAGCACAGCAGTGACAAGGACAGGATGCCTGCCTTCAGAGGTCCACAGCATTCTAATGGGAGGGAGGGAGGGAGGGAGGGAGGGAGGGAAAGAGAGAAGAGGAGTGGGGGGAGGGAGAGATACAATTATGGCTTGGCAACACAGCATCTATCAAAATTCATTATTCATTTAATTAATATTAATTGAGTGTCCACTCTGTTCCAGGTGCTGTTGTATAAGTACTGGGAATCCAGCAGGGAATAAAAGATAAAAAATTCTGCCACCATGGATTTTATATTCATCTGGGATGGGGGCACCAGACTACAAACATTAGGCAAATTACGTATTATGTTGGAAGGTTATAAAACAAGGAAAACCTAAAATCATAAGAGTGGGATTGTGCTGCGGTATAGTTGAGGGGTGGTACAGTTTTAAATAGGATGGTCAGATGAGAAGACGAGGCATTTGAGCAAAGACTTGAAGGTAGTAGGAGAGAGTGTCATGCGGGTATGTAGGGAAAGGGCATTCTAGTCATAGAGAATGTCAGTGCAAAGGTCCTGAGGCAGGATTATGCCCAGTATGTTCAGGAAACAGAAGGCCAGTGTGGCTGGAGAGAGTGAGAGAAAGGTAGAGTAGTGGGAGATGAGTTCAAAGAGGAGATGCAAGGAGTTGGGTGGGGGAGGGATGGGGCCTGGTTATGTTGGTTACTGAAGGCCATTGTAAGGATTTTGGTGTCCACTCCGAGATAGGAACTTACTGGAGGGTTTGACCCAAGGAGTGACAGGATATGACTCAATGGCTTAAAAATATCCCCCTGGCTATTGTATTGAGAATTTACTGAACTAGAGATGGCAGAGTTGGTATCAGGGTGACCAGCTGGGAGACTAGAGCAGTCATCCTGGTGAGAGGTGATGGTGGCTTGGGCTGCTGAGGCGAGTACTGGTTGGATTCTGGATTTATTGTGAAGGTACAGCCAATGGGATTTTTTGACAGATTGGTTGTGGGGTTGAGACCCAAGGGAGGAGTCAGGCATGACCCTTGGTTGGTCGCCTGATCCAGGGGAAGGAGAGTGGTGGTATTAATGAGTGAGGATGGCGACCGACCTGGAGGTTTGAGTGGAGGGTCGGGCCTGTAAGTTTCCGATGTCTGTTAGAGACCTAAGTGAGGATGCTGAGCCAGGGGTGTGGACTGAGTAGTCAGCCCGTGGGGACGAGGAGTTCAAGGCAAGGTTTGAGCCATAGATACAGACGTGGGGCACACTCCCACCCCTGCAGGCAGGGGATGTGTCAGTTGCACATGGAACACACACCCTACAGGAAAGGAGTATTAGAAGGATGACAGAGTCAGCTCTTTAGTCCTTTTCCTCCTACTACATCACCAGGTCAGAGACAGTTTCAGCCTGGCACGGGGTCGGATGACCTCTCCGTCCTTTCCAGGTCTCAGATGGAAGAATCAGGGAAGGGGCGTGAAACCTTCTGTCCTGGGGTGTGTGTGGAGGGACCTTAACTCATTTCTAGAGCCTAGTGATGCTTTCCCCCTTCTAAAAACTGCATAGAAGCGCTATTCTCACTCAATACAGAATACAGTGACAGAACTGCCTTTCCTTCAATTTGTTGAAATTTGTTCCAGGATAACATCTCTGTCAAAGCTTTCTAGTAAGTAGATTTGCATGTGTGTATGCTGGTGGGGAGACGGGAGAGAGGTTGCCTCGTGTAAGGCAGAGTTTAATTGGCATTATCTCTTAAAATCTTATTTCCAGAAAAAATCTTGTAAACATGCTGTTTGGATTTAAATGACGGGTGGACCATATTTGAAGAAGAGGTACACTGAGAGAAAACTGCCTCCAAATACTTAACTTTTTTTTTTTTTTTTTAGGAGATACAGTCCTAATTTGGAGGATATTAATTCTTAATGGACATTTCGTTGTTAAATTTGGTAGAAAATGCATATAAAGTTTCCCTTGGTTTTCCCCAGGAAGACACCTTTATGACTTGAAATCTTTTAAAACCCTTAGAGACACTAGTCACTATAATGCTGAGCAGGGTGTTGAAATCAACTGCTTTTCTTTTCATTCTTTGCACTTTGTCAGTTGAAAATGTGCGAAGAAGTCCATTTGAAATTCTCTTTGGGCCACTTAATTCAGCTTCATTACAGTGGAAGTGGGATAAAAATAATATCAAACAAACCCAATAGGTGACTAGAAATACAGCTGGAGTGAATCAATGACTTTATTTTTCCATGTCATGAATTCTGCCAGAGAAGGTCCTTTTTAGCTAAAACTGTAGACCATCTTTTACCTGTGCAGGGTTAGTTAGAGTGGAGGGGCAAATAGATTTTAGTTGTTAAAAGTGTGAATCCAAGAAGTCACTTGAATTCCAAATAAATAAATTTATAAATTCACTTACGTTCTAGAATAAATGGAAGTAATTATGACTGCATTAGTGCAGCATTAATTAACATTGCTAATTCTTTGTATGCAATTATGTCAAATAATAACACTCATAAAATGTAAGTATCAAATGAATAAGAGAGGCGCCGCCCTTCTCTTTTTAACGCCACCGTATTACAGCGTCAGATTATGAACGCGAAATATCATCAAGCTTCCAGACACCTACTTTCTAAACACAGGCTGTGTGAATTCTAATGAAAACATGAATTCTGTGGTATAAATTTTCTCTGCCGCCTGGTTCAATGAGGGGCTGCCCAGCAAGCCAATCATTCCATTCCTCAGAGCATTGCTGAGAATATTTATATAATTAAATATCATCTGTTTCCCCATTTAATTCCTGGTGTCTTTCCCCCGCCCCGGCTGTTTTTTCGCTGTCTCCTTGGGCAGGAATGGCCGCAGCTCTGATGGGTTATCTTCATTAGCTACTTGGGGTGATGAGTCGCCGAGAAACGCTGAACTTGATTTACCGTGTGCGAAAGCCGAACCTCTTGTGGAAGCTCTTAAGTAGGGCAGGTTTTATGCAGCCTTAAACTGGGGTATTTGAAGAAGAGAAAAAAAATAAAGTTGTTCTTTTAGGAAACAATTTTGGGATGTACTTTGGTCTCCCGGGAGAGCCTCCTTTTACGTGATATCAATAGACTGCTGATGTTGAAAATGCTTTTTGATAAAGAAAAGGTGAATGAAGAGCATCATGTCCTACCGAGGAGAACACAGGGGGCCTGGGCTCTGAATCTGGGGGCGCTGCGGACACGAGACACAGATTCTTGGGTCTTGGGAAGCAGGGGAACTGGACTGGAGACTCTAAGGCCCCTTCCGGCAAGAACCCGGCTCCTGGGCAGGTCACCCAATCTCTCTAAGCCTCAGGCTCCGCATCGTGAAAATGGGGACACACCACTCATTGCAAGTTACTTGTTAGAGGATTGTCGTGAGGATTAAATAGGAGAACGTGCTGAGAGCAGCTGCACAGCGCCCGGCCTCCAGACAGAGGAGTGGTCTGCCGTGGAACAGGGCCCCAGTTATTCCTGTAGCTCTGAGCCAAAGCTCTCATTCAGTTTACATTTTTGGAAAGGGTGCTGGCAGAATTAGGCTTTGGGGGTGTGGTGTGTGATCTTGAGTGCGTCCTGCTATCATTATGGGTATTTAAACACCCATGGGTGCCAACATTGCTTCTCCTTTAATTCATAGGTGTCTGCTTTCTGTGAGGGCCCGGGTTCTGCTGCGAGGCCCCTGCTGCTGGGCTGGGCATGTGCTGGGTGGAGGGATGGGCAGCTGCCAGCGGCCAGCTCCCTGGAAGGGGACGGAGGGGCTTCTGTTGCGGGCCTTGTCCCCCTGTGGTGAAGGGGCATCTGGAAGGGAAATCTGTAGTGAGGATGGTTGGCCTTAAGTACCAAGTGCAAGACAAGACAGACCAAGAGAACAATTTCCTTTTATACCCCCAGGCCTGGACCCAGCAGCCTTAATCTCCCCTGTGGGTTGAGAATACAAGGTATATTCTAGCACGTGAATAATCCATTCCTAACCCTGAGGCTTCCATTGCTCTAGGAAGAGTTGCTCTCTTGGCACTGCTGCCATCTCATTGGCTGCAGGATGTTCCCGTTATTTCCATGGTTGTGCCCTGCGCTTCTTTGCCCAGAGACCTTGGAGAAGGGGAGGGAGATGGAAAGCAATGGCCTGGAGGTGGGATTTTGGGCACGGGGGGAGGCGGGGCAGGCACAGGGGCTTCTGAAGAACAGAAAAGACGGAATGCAGAATTCAGTAGCCTCCTTGGTCAAGGCCACTTGTAAATGGCAGTAGTGCAAATGGCAAGAAAGATCTCCAGAGAGCCTGGCTGGAACCTGTGTGCGAGCACATGTATACACAGATGCACCCATAAAGTGAAGGTAATAATAGCAGCAAGGGTGGCTTATATTTATTGACCGAGTTCTATGTTTTAGACATTGTTCTAAGTACTTTATATACACCATCTCATTTACTTCTCACAACTCTCTGTGGGTAGGTACTAACATCATTCCCATTTGTAGATGGGGAAAGTGAGGCTCAGAGAGGTGTAGTGACTTGCCCAAGGTCACACAGGTCGGGAACCAGGATTCAAAGGCAGGCACTCTGAGTGGAGCTGTCACTCTCTTAACCACGACTGAAGTGTGAGTCATGAGAGTTCACAGTGTCACGGTGCCTTAGAACCAGGAGACTGGTGTGCTAAGAACCTAGGCTGAATCTTTAGGTGTTACTTAATTTCTCCAATGTAATTTCAGTTTTTTCTTGGATACAATAGTACCCACTTTACAGGGCTGCTGGGAGAAAGAAGCGAGGTCAGGTGTAGGAAACTGCGTAGTATCCTTTTAAGCAACTGCAAATGCTTGTGCCATTTAAATTGTCATGAGGCTGGTGATCCTTGAACCACAGCTGGTTATCCTGCCCTTTACCTTGGGGGGTGAGGTGTTAATGCCTTACGTAGCTGGAGAGACAAATCAGATAAAGCCAGTACGTACCTGGACGTTGGAAGAAGTGTGAAATCAGTATGGCATTGGGTAGAAACAAAATTCTGTCGCCTCCTAGTGTGCTCTGAGATCAAAGGACCATCTATTTATTGATAGGAGTGAGACACAGGATGCATAATGTGGGAGCCAGAGGCGTCGTCAAGGGGGAAGGTGGGCCTGGGTAAGAACCTTCAGCACATTTCCTGGGGTCTGTGTGCAGCCCTCCTGCCTGCTGTGTGGCCTGCCTGGATCTTGGACGTCTGCAGAGCCCAGAGACTTACTTCCAAGTGGAACCCTGGATGCATGTTAAGGTCACCTGGGGCTGGTATCCGTGTTGCTCCCAGTCTCCTTGCCCCCTAATTGAATCAGGCCCCTTGCCGGAGACACTGGGTCAACCTCGTGTGCTCCTAGGGTTGAGAAGCCCTGGCTGTATACACCTAACCTATGTGAAGAGGACAGGGTTACGCAGAGAAGTCAGTCTCATAATAGCTGCAAAAGAGCGGCAGAGCCAAATTCCTTAACTCCTGGTTATCAAGCCTTTTCCATTCTCCCCTTTCTTCTTCTCTCCTCTCTGTCCTCTTCCAGCATCACCCTTGCCCCTAAGCCCCCCTCTCTCACGCTAGGAATTAAAATGTTTTGTCTGGAAATAAGCAGACTTAACAGACACGGCCGGGGCTCCTGCTGCAGCTGCGTTCAGTGTATTTGGATGCCAGCAATGCCAGCTTTCACATGGAGATTGGTGTCCAAAGGCACCTGATATCTCTGTGTCCATTTCCATTGTGCTGAACATCACGTGGAAACCAATCAAATAAAGATCTTGGGAATGAAATATTCAACATACGATGTTATTAACATATAAAAGACTTATGGGCAAATCACTTTTAAGTATGACAAGGCTTCAAAATGTGTTTCATTTGAGTACAGGGAGAAGGATTTTGTGGGGGTTGTTTATCAGCAGTGCCATGAGGAAGGCTTATTTCTTCCCTTTAAATCTGGGTGAATATGCATGTGTGCGCTGCATGATAATAACAATCACACAGCCAGGAGATTAGCTGAGCTTGTGCTCTAGTGATTCTCTCATGCAAATGCAGAGTACGAAGCGGGCAGGGGAGGTGCGTGCAGCACCCTGTGCTTGTCTACTCCCAACCTTCGTGCTGTGCCCTAGGTGTGTGTCAGCGACATCTGAACGTGGAGCCTGGGCAAAGTTAAAAGCCTACATAGCTGGAACCTTGCATGAATGCTGACCCACTTTCTTTTATTGTGAGACGTACAAACAGAAAGAGTACATGAAATTTAATGAATAATTATGGATACCCATGGAACTACCCCATCCCCCCAAGGAAGAGAATATTGCCAGTGCCCTAGAAGAGCCCCCTATGTCCCCTGGTGTTGTTTAAGAAAACTGGGCATATAGAACGGGCACACAGGTGGCCAGGAATGGAAAAACTCTGTTAGGACTTGGCAATGCCACTTCTTGACCAAAAGATAGGTCCTTTCTTTTCTTTAGAGGATCTTTAGGAGGCAGTAGGAAGTCTGGAACCCAACTGTGAGTTTGAATCTCATCTTTGTGACCTTGGGCAAGACACTTATCCTCCATGTGCCTTAGTTTTCCTGTCTGTAAAATGGGGATAATAAAAGTGCCTATTTCATAGAATTGATGTGAGGATCAAGTGTGTTAATACATGTAAAATGCCTAAAACAGTGTCAGGTACATATATATTTATAGCTACTGCTATTACTCCTTTTGTTAATAGTCTTGGTTCTATATATTTGTGTAATTTTATGGGAATTCTCAGTCTGGCAAATAATATCAACGTTTGTAGATTGCTGTGTTATTCTGGTCTATCCACATCACTGGGGTGATATCATCCCAAGCCAGCTCAGATGTCACTGGGTAGGCCTCAGGCATGTGCATTGTTTCTCCCTCCACTCCCATGCAGAACATTGCAGCTTGGCACAAAAATAATTTCTAAGAGAATTCTAGAGCATGAATGTGATTGTTGGGAAATAGGGAGGAAAAAACTAGATATTGATTGAATAGCTAAATGGTGCCATTTAACCCTAGAGAAAAAAATCCCTGTAAGATAAAGTACTTTTAGTTCATTTTACAATTAGGAAAATGAAATTCAGAGAAATGAAGCAACTTGCTGAACCACATAGCTAGGAAGTGGTTCAGCTGGGATTCGGACACGCGTCTATTTTCAGAGACTTAGGGGGCCTGAAGCTCACTCAGTCCAATCTCCCACCCATGCAGGAATACTTTCTTCCACATCCCTGCAAAGTGATAACACAGGCTTTGCTTGAACAAATCATAAATTTAGAAGAGCATGACATCTTGACTATGCTAAGTATGTATCAGTACACCTGATTTATTGTTTCCAGTCACAGGAAAGGCTAATTGACTTCAAGGCATGTATAGATATTCACGATCAAAAGATGTACAAATTATTTGCTATTAATTACTATGTGGTATGGGCAGGATGTGAGGTGGAACCGAATACAGGGAATATTGTAAGTATACTTTTGCATTTGTATGATTTTTCTCATAACCTTCTCTCATGGTGGCAGGAGATAGCTCTCTTATCTGGATGCTCAAATTGAGACATCAGCCGTAACAACCTACTAGGGCTTCAAAGTGCTGTAGAGAAGACAGTGGTGGAATCCTGAGTCTTTGTGGCTATCGCTGGGGACTGATGTATTCCCTCACTTCTTTATTAGTCTAACTGTCCAACAGAAGAATTTATACAATAGGAAAACTGGCAAGAACCTTATCATATTCATCAACTTGCATTACTATGTAAATCACAGCTCTTTGCCTCAACTGTGGGATGTTAGCAGAAAGATTGATTTAGCTGTGTGTGTACCCTCTGATTTTCATCCATTTCTCAGTTTCCTGTGTTGGTGCCGCTTTAGTTTATGAGAGTTTGCTTAATTCAGAAATACCCTGTATGAAAATAACTGAAAATGGATCATGAACCTCAGTGTAAAACATAAAACCATCAAATTTCTTGAAGGAAACATTGGAGAAGATCTGTGTGACCTTGAGTTAGGCAAATATTGCTAATTCTTAGGACACAAAAATCACAGACTATAAAAAAAAAAAAACCCAAATGCTAAATTGGACTTCATAAAAAGAAATGTGTTCTTCAAAAGAAATTAAGAAAATGAAAAGATAAATCTTGCACATATTTATTCCTAATCACTTCATTTTGTTTGAGGCTGTTATAAGTGATACCTTAAGATTTTTTCACTTTCTAACTTCTCATTGTTAGTACATAAAAATTAACTTGATTTTTATGTATTGATCTTGTATCCTGAGGCCTGTTAAACTCACTTACTAGTTCTAGTAACTTTTTTGCCTATTCCTTGGTATTTTCTATGTAGTCTATCCAGTCTTCTGTGAATAATGATTTCTTCCTTTCCAATCTAAATGCATTTTATTTCTTTTTCTTACCTTATTGCACTGGTTAGGACCTCCAGCAGATGTTGAATAGGAATGGTAGAGTGGATAGCCTCACGTGGTTCTAGATCTTAGGGGAAAATTATTCACCATTAAGAATGATGCTGGCTGTTTGCTTGCTAGCATCTAGCTAGGTTTTCTGCCATATACTTTTACTTCAGGCAGCTCAGTGGAGACATTGTAGCCTCCTAACTGACTTTTCCCTGATATCTTTAACATTCTGCTGAAGGGTAGTGAAAGGGAAAGGCTGGACCACATGTAGTCTAGTTAGAAAAAGCTGCTACTTGGGAGTCGGTTTTAATTTGTTTTAGAAATATTTGATCTTTCTTTCCTGTGGACCAGTGCAGGCATACTCCCCTCAGTGTGTCCTTGTTCTTTTCTCCCTCTTCTCACTAGCCCTGAAAAAACTTTGAGAGCTAACATTTCATGATTGTTATTCCAATTTAAACCTTAGTTTTTGAAAATAGAACTTAAAGAAAATGAACAGTTCTCTACACTTCCTTATATTTGTAATAAGAATTCCTATCAACTTTTAACCCTCTAGTTTCTGTGAGAGAAAACAAGGGCCTTATATATCTTTGTTGATAATACCATCAAGTAACTGGTATTAATGAGCAAAACTGTAAGAAGAAATATACTTTTAAAAAAAAATTAATTCATTTTTGGCTGCTCTGGGCCATCATTGCTGCGCACCAGCTTTCTCTAGTTACGGCGAGCGGGGGCTACTCTTCATTGCGGTGCGCGGGCTTCTCATTGCGGTGGCTTCTCTTGTTGTGGAGCGCAGGCTCTAGGTGTGCGGGCTCAGTAGTTGCGGCACATGGGCTTAGTTGCTCCGTGGCATGTGGGATCTTCCCAGACCAGGGCTCGAACCCGTGTCCCCTGCGTTGGCAGGTGGATTCTTAACCACTGCGCCACCAGGGAAGCCCCAAGAAATATACTTTTTAACTTGTCAGCGTTGTTCTTCCCCCAGTGACTAGATTGCTGCACATTTGACAGCACTGGCAGCAACAGCAAACTACTGCTATGGAATCACCCAGTTAATTAAATAAAGATTATATTACTGGGAGAAGCTAAATCATCAGCTCCACCACGTGAAAACACTTTTAAAATAATCTTAAAAATGTCTTCGCAATTTGTTTAGCTTGTAGTAGAATTTGTGCGAAGTATCAATCATTGGAATAGCATTATAGTTCTGTTAGCAACTACTTGAAATCAGAAAGTATTTTATCTATTGTTTAGATTTTGCCAAAGCATTTCTTTTATAATGTTATTAGGTGTTGATGTGATTCTTATGGGAAGAGACAACACGGTATCTGAAGTCTGAAGTAGGTAACGGAATCAGAGGAATTTAGGTTATGGGACGGGGGTATATAGATAATGTCCCAAATATAATGATAGTAATAGTAGTAGTGGTGGTGCAGTAGTAGTAATGATAAAAATAATAATAAAGTTGAGAAACTCCCTCCCAGATTTCCACCTGGACTGGGGAGTACCCTCCAAGGTGGGTGGGGTCAGAGCGATGGAAGTACGGCAGAGCTAGGGACATACATTCTTCCCATGCTAGTGTCTGAGAAGGTGACAGGGACAAAGGCAGTGGGACCTGGGAGGAGGGGTGGCTGGAGTGACAGTCACCCTGCATGGGAGATGACGCTGGGCTACTGAAGGAGCTCATGGGTTTCAGAATAGCAAAGGAATGACATTTTAGGAGCATTCAGAAGGTGTTGGTTGAGGTTGGAGGGACAGAATAGGCAAGAAGTGGGGCTAGGTGGAAGGCCACAGCTGCTGGACTCATTTCTGGGGTGGACTTTGAAGCCCGAGCAAAAGAGTTCAATTTTGGTCATTTGGTGGGGGTGGGGGGATGGGGAAAGAGGCAAGAGACAAGGATAACACGAAGCTTGTAGCTTGGACCACTGGTTGGATGGTAAAGTATTAACTGAGAGGCAGGGGTTAGGGAGTGTGCCAATTAAAGAACCACTTGATGGAGGGACTAGAGGATGGGCTAAAACTCGGGCTAAGGAGGCAAAAGAAATAGGTCAATTTGGTACTGGGAATGGACGTTAGAATGGACTTCTAGAAGAGAAGCTAGGGCCGTGGTGTTACTTGACAGGAAGAACTGGTTCACCAGAGAGGGGAAACCAAGGAGCCTTGGAGGAATAGAGTTGTATTCTACTCAGAGGCAAAGGTATCAAGCAGCAAGAGACTCTGGATGTCTGCACTCACCTTCTCCTTAAGTGGAATCTTTTGCTCATTAATCGGGCCATACATTTCAAGCACCTATTTCCTGTGCCAGGCATAGTTGCTTTGTTACAAAGATGAATAAAAGAGTCTCCATGTTATGTGTGAGAAGGGGACAGACTGAACAGCTAATTACAAATAGAATATACCAAGTGGAAATTACCCCAACAAAGGTAGGAATAAAGGGAGCTGACATTTGAGTTGGGTCTCTAAAGAGCTTGGAAGGTGAAGGGGAGAGAGGAAGGGGAAAGAAGAACATTCTAGGCAGAAATAAAGAGTATAGAAAGGCCTTTTAAAAGAGCATACTACTTATGCAAATAGGTGAGCGTGGAGGGAGAGTTACTTTTTTCTCTCAGCAAACTCTGTCCCTCATGAGCCCTTTTTCTATGCACAGTCTTCCTTGATACAAACTGTTTTATTTAAAATATCAGTACCTTTGGTTTATGCATATGGTTTTCAGCTTTTCAGAGAGAAGGCAGTAAAATGCCAGGGCACCTCTTGAGCTGAAGGGTCTCTGTGCTTGACTATATGTCGTCTTTGTTCTCTGCCCTGTGAGAGATTAAACATGGTACCAGCAACGTCACACCTGGTACTTTGAAATCAAGAAGTCACTCTGGTGAAGAATCTGAGGGTATAGTTTAGACAAGTTGAAATGGCCACTGTCATAGCTTAACTTGGTCCAGCAAAGAGAGGGGTCATTGTCAGTAGTTGGTGTCGCCTTGTTTCTACACTGGGCCAAGTAGTCTCTCTCTGTCCCTGAACTTGAAAGAGTCACCCCTCGGCTGGTTCCAGGCATTGCCCACAAATGGAGGCTACAACTGCTCTCCAGCATCTCCCTGACACCTCAAACTGAGCCCTCCTTGGGCCCCATGCCCAGGAATCTTTCCGCTTGTCTCTTTTCTGGGCTTGCAGCCAGGCTCAACTTTTCAAGATGCTGTCTTCCAAATCCTGCCTTGATTAACTCAATCTGCAGCCCCTTCTTTGTCACTGTTTTCTTGTCACTCTTTTAGTTTTTCCTGCAGTCATCTGTGTTCATAGTCTGTCCCATTTTAGGCATTTGCATTTGCAAATGACTACATTTCCATCTAACTCACAGGAGGCGGCTTCTGTCTACTGCAGAAAGAGGCACACCTGGACTGCACAGAAAGCTGAGGAACTGGGCGAGTCGTCCCAGGTGCTGTGGGTTTGATTGCCTGGGCTCAACATCCGAGCCGAAGAGGATTAGTCTGGGCAGATTTCCAAGACAGGCACTAAGATGGAGGACTCCCAGCCCCATGGTCGTCGACGAAAGATTTCATTTCGGGGAAAGGAGTTAGAAGCAGCTGGAGCCCTCTGCACATTACTAAGAGGGATTTGGGTACTTGTTAACGGACATATTGGTGAGGGTGTGGAGAGGTGGAAGTAGAGAGCTTGTGCCCAACCCTGTAAGAGGGGAGAGGGTGTGAGGGAATGCAGATGGCAGAGCTTATGGTGGCAGCTAGAAAAGGGAAAGCAGGCCAAGTAGTCCCAAGTAGTGCATGGGGCGTATGTGTGAGAAAAGAGATGACTAGGAGTGGACTCAGGATGGAGGAAACCCGGATTGACCAGTAGCAACCGATGTGTTTGGCGTTCATGCAGCCATTCTTTCCCACGGCGCTTCCTTCTTGGATCTTATGACCTTGTCCTGGATCTCCTCTTGCCCCCGCTGATTGCTTCTTCTCCGGGCACCTTACCAGCTCACCTCCCCCTCTTGCTCCCTTTCTTGAACTCAGACCCCAGCCCGAAGTCCTGCATTCTTCTCTGTCTTTCAGGCCCCCATCACCTATGCTCCTAGCTTCAATTATTACCTTTGTGGCCACAGACGCCCAAATCTGTGTCTGCATTCTTGACCTCTCGTTTAATCCTGCTCCCAATCTGCATTGCTTATTGGACATTTCCACTGGCTGCCCCACTGTCATCTCCGACTCAGTGTGCTGTACTCAGACATCTAACGGGAGGAGTCCAATTAAGTGACCTCTAAGATCTCTTCCAGTTCTCAATTTCTGTGGCTTATGTCAAAAAACAAAGTCATCACCTTCACCTCTTTAAATAGCATTTTCTTCTGTTTTCTGGTTTCTGTCAGTAGAGCTAGCATCCCCAGACTGGTAGACTGATGTTTTCTCTCTCTTCACTGCCTTGTTAATATTGCATCTAGCTCTTCCCCTTGGGTCCACGTGGTCGCCACCAATTCTGAGCTTTTTCCTAAACATCTGATCTCTGACTCACCTGGTCTTCTGTGATCCACCCTGTTAGCCCCAGCGCCCGTCAACACTGCTTCCACCATCCATGTGACTGGGTCTTGTCTCCTATTTAGCCCTTGTTCCTGCAGCTTTTCCGTACTTATCTGGCTATACTCCAGCCACGCCAGAGTGCCTTCCACACTGCAGAAACAGGCCCTTCTCCTCCGTATGCATGAGATGATGCCACGATGGTCACAGCTCACTTCCTCCTGGAAAGCTTCCCAGCCTATATTGATCATCCCATTTTTTCCTTTGTTCTTCTAGAACTGATGATTTCTACTACACAATTTAACATGAACAATATATGTTCATTGTTTTCTATTTCAAGCATATTGGTCCTGTTTCTCTAACTTGAACATACACTACTATCAAATCACAGTGATCATTTTTCTTGTCGTCGCCCAAATGCCAAGAATGTGAAATAGGCTCAACAAATGTTGGTTAGTTGACAAGTGATCACTGAGATTCTGGGTTGAAGAAAAATTTTAGTCTAATGAGCTTAAAACTCTGGGTGGGAAGTCTGGTGGAATATACCCACCGTTTGGGGATGGTTAAAATGACTGTCTTGAATCTGTCTTCCCCTTTCTCTCCTATGTTTCTCCCATATTCCTGCCAATGGCAGTTGATCTCATTGTCATTAATCTCACGTCCTTACCACTCACATTAGTAGATATAATTAGTAGATACTAATTAGTAGAGTAGTATCCTGTAAACCAGATGTTTACAGGATACAGTCTAACTCTTTGTTATGGTATTTAAAACCTTCCACGATCTGGCTTCTGCCTCCCCACTTTCTCCCGCCCAACCTCATACTTCTTGCCCAGCCGTACTTAACGGTGACCCAGCCTCCATGTGGTCTCATCACTGTGCACACGTGGCATCCTCTGCCTGGAACGTTGGTAGCCCCTTTCTTCACCTGGCTTAATGCCTCTCCCTTTCAGGACTCATCTCTGGCAGGCATTCCTTCCAGAATTTTTCCATGACTCCATCTCCTCTGGGTTAGGTGCTACAGTAGTACCCTGGTGTGGTCCAATTTCACTCTGCGTATATTTCTATCAAATGTGTACCACATTGTGTTATACTAGTTGGTATACTGACTTATCTCCCTAATAGTCCTAAAGCTTCTGGCTGGTAGAGATAGTGTCTCATTAATATTTGTATCCCCAGCACCTAGCGTGGAACCGGATTTCTTGAAAAAACTGTAGAATGAATATCTGTTTTAGCTTTTTATGTTGAAGATGTTTGGTACCGTTTAGATCCAGTCCTTGTACTTAGATAAGCATCGTAACTGACGATTGAAGGTCCTTCAAACCGGTGATGTACTCAAGGAGGCATTTTGCTTTCCCCTTTAGTCTAGGTAGACACAACTCTGTTTTGTATTTTTAATATTTACTTCTGGACTTATCACTCTATCAAGTTTATTTATATTTGATTCATTCCTTACAACTGCTGTAGCAGAATGGGATAAGGTAGCAGCATTCCTTCCGTTCCATTTTGTCTCTTATCAGCATTTTGTTCTTCACGTATAGCTTTGCCTGAGTCATCAGTATTGGGCTAATGGACTGGAAAGACACAAGTTGAATGGTAATTACTTACTCTGTTGCTGATAGGCCAGATGAGAATAGGACTTATTAGATCTGTAATAATGGAAATCTGTGTTTAATGCAGATCTTTTAAGCAGTTTGAAACGATCTCAAATCCATCTCTCTTTGCCATATGTTAAAATGTCACATTATGGTTTTAAAATTCAGGAAGAGAACTGAAGTTTCAGAAGAAGCCTGCCTGTGGAAAAGTTCTCAAATCTGTCCTTTCTAAAATCAGAAGGATTTGTTCATCTCAAAGCGAGCCTCCGCAGAGACCAGCCCTGTCTGAGCAGCCCCCCAGGACAGGGCGGTTCCCGGAAGCAGACGGCCTCAGTTCACGAGGACCCAGGGACAGACAGGGTGGAGGGGAAGCAGATTTAGAGGCCCCTGGATGGTGCCTGGGTGCCTTCCTAGAGGCATAAGGCTTGACTTCAGAGAATGTACCCAAGTCAAGAGTTCCTTAGCCTCAGTGCTCAAGGTGGGCCCCAGATCTGAATGCTCTCACTTGTGTCATTAGCCCATCTCCTGTTTCAGCTCTGGAAAACTTGAGCATTTCTACCAGTACTGATTTCTTCTTTCTCCCTCTCATGTGAAGAATAAAGACAAGAAGACGTCTGACCCAAGAAACTGCTGCAGCAGGTGCTCAGTAATCATAGTCCGTCCTCTTCATTTTGCAGACCCGGAGACCAGATCAGTGACGGCAAACGGCTCACCTGAGGGCCTGGGCCATTGATGCCGCACCAGGGTGGAGGCAGAGTCTAGCCCCTGCCCAGAGGTCCTGCCGTCACTTTTATAAATTTATTTATTTTATTTATTATTTTTGGCTGCGTTGGGTCTTTGTTGCTGCATGCAGGCTTTCTCTAGTTGCGGCGAGCGGGGGCTACTCTTTGTTGCGGTGCGCGGGCTTCTCATTGCGGTGGCTTCTCTTGTTGTGGAGCATGGCCTCTAGGCGCGCGGGCTCAGTAGTTGTGGCTCGCGGGCTCTAGAGCGCAGGCTCAGTAGTTGTGGTGCACGGGCTTAGTTGCTCCGTGGCATGTGGGATCTTCCCGGACCAGGGCTCGATCCTGCGTCCCCGGCATTGGCAGGTGGATTCTTAACCTCCTGCGCCACCAGGGAAGCCACTGCCATCACTTTTAGAAATATGTTCCAACAGGGCCTTTGGACCAGCCCAGCAGCTGTGTTTTCAGGTTATTTCCACTGAACTGTATCCTTCTTCTTGACTGGGAAATGGCCCTGCGTAATTTAGCTTCCTCTCTTAGAATAGAGTCTTGTCTGGAGACTTATGAATGGGGGCTGTAACCTCACCGTATTTCATAAATGAAGCAGGGTCTTGAAGGCACTCTTGTTTCTCAACAGAGACCTTAGGAGTGAGAAGTGGTTCTGCAAACTGGTCCAGTTTATCATGTGCTGCCTTTCTCTTTGGTTCAGTGAGTCTCATGCCTCTTTGCAAATGGTAGATGTCCTGAGTGGTATCATTATGCTGTTGGAGAACTTGGTGCTGGTAAATTGCAACAAGCATCTATCTCTTCTGGTTTTGAAAACTTCACAGCATTCTCAGACAAAGACAGGTTGATGCTGATTCGTTGGTGAGGGATTGCTTTGGATCCTGTGACTCTAAATTACTATATACTTCAACAGCTTGATAGACCTGATATAACTGGCAAGGTACTCTGATGGATACAGTGGGGGATAAAAAATAGGATTTTCTGAACTCAAGGTGCTCGTACATACTATATTTACTTGTGTACTTTTCTTTTTATTCTTGAATTTTGGTACTTTTTGTTGAAAAGTTTTTTTGAGTTCAGTGAGCTTGCTAGGTGCACATTGCTTTACAATTTTTAGCAACTCCTGCTTTGGGAGAAAATGGTCACATTTTAGTACTTACTCTAATGGCTGTAGAAATAACGGTGTGATGTGATATATCAGCATTGACTTAAAAGTTGCGCGAGTGTATTTGCCCCGTGTTTTGGTGACACGTGCACAATTAGGGAAATTTGAGGTCTTTTTTGGTAACAAAGTTCTCAGCTTATATCTGATATTTGTTGATGAACGTTTTCCAGCAGTAATCTATGAACAGCCCTGAAATTTCTTAAAACCAGTCTTGGGAAGAAGAAAAGCTATGGATACCTTGGATGCATAGTTGAAAGTTCATGTTACCTGCATAGTATCTTCCTCATTTGAGGAGGTCTGTCTATGGCTGAGGTCGATGAGGGTTTTGAAGAACTAGAGGGAGTCTTCTGGGTGCCCAGCTGAGAAAACAGAAATAAAGAGGCAGAGAGACTTCTCCAGAATCACTTAGAACTAGGTCCAGAACCTGGGTCTCCTCACCTCTGGGCCTGTGTCCTTTCCACCACTTCACCCACTTCTTTTATTCCAGAAACATAAACAAATATTTTACATCTGATCACCTCCTAATGAGTACATCTATTCCCGAGACTGGCAAACTTTGTGATTCTATCAGAGCAAGCAATCTTATTTGTAAAGAGGCTGGCTAATTATCCATGACATTCTAACTGTCTGCCTTGTCCTGGAGCTAAGAGTGTGAAAATCACAAGACTCAGGGGTGTATATACTTCCCGATAGGTTTCACTTAGTTTAACACACTCTGACAGTAAAAACGAAATGAATCTTAGCTGTTCAACAACAATAACATTCCAAGCAGGAAAGTAATTTAAAAAAACCTGTTAACTGCATTATTGCTAATTTGGTATCACAGGAACTACCAGAGTTGTAAGTATAGCAATGAAGATATGATAGACATATTTTGTCTAAGAAAAATGAAAAAAACATATATTCACTTTGCATAGACATCGATGACAATAATGGTCATTTTAGTAACTCAGGTTTTGTTTCTTCAGCTGAAATTCAAAGTAACCCAGGTGGATAAGAAGGCTATTATGTTGAAGGATTGGGAGCTCTTGATTTTATCAAGGACTGGAACTAAGTTGAGATACTGCGGGAGGTTTGACTAGGTAAAGAGGTAGGGGAGATGCCTGCTGTCTGAGATTTGAGGAGAGCAGGATGGCACCAGGATCTGTACCCAGTGCTCAGACGTGCTGCCCAGTGAAAAGATTCCTCCATGTAGGCTTCTGTTTCCTGGTAATTCCGCTTTCTGTTTTTAGTAGAAGGACATATCTCTTAGTACTTACCCCTGGTTGCAAGTTTCTGGATGTCCTGTTGATTCAGGGGCATTAGAAAGCGTTAAAATCCCTTCTCCATCGCAAGCTCTGCCTTGGCCATATCCAGTTCACTTTTATGTCTGTGGTGAGTCTGTGCCCCACCCTTTGTCCATTTGTCATGGCTGCCCCCCAGGTCAGCGGTATCTTTGGTTAATTGAAAAAAATATATATTATTTTTAACTCTATAGTATTTTTATTCTATAAAATGATTATTATTTTTTGCCTGTATAGTAATGTGATGATAAGACAGGATCACCATTTATTTTTAAAAATATAGCAACATTTTCAAGTTTGAATCAATCAAATCTTGTAGGAGCTGCAAATGTTTAGATCTGCACACTGAATAGATAGCAAGGACAGAAGCCCAGGTGTTCCACTTCTCTAACTGGGGGACTCTTGGCTCTGGGAGATGGTCTCTTCACCCTTCTGGTAAAGGGATAGGGCTGAGTGGTGTCTGTGGTTACCTTCAGCTCACACAGCCCCTCATTTATAATCACAACGCTCGCTGCATCTGTGCACTTCAGTCATTCTGAAAAGAAAGAAGGTTTTGTCTTGTCTTGGCATATCTATTTTTGTTGAATGGCTGCCTTCTGCCTGGTTCTGGTATGTTTTTGCCTCGCTTTCTTCTGTGTGGACATTCCTGGTTTCTCGTCCAGGCCCGAATATGCCACCCGGCTGATGGGACACATTAGTTAGTAACATGGGTTTGTTAAATCCTGGTTTCTCATACATGAAATGGAGCTGATGCCGACTTTGTGGGTGGACGTGAGATATTGGCGGTAGAGCCCTTGGCACAAGGCCTGGTTCCTAGCCAATGCCTGCCTCGTTCCCTGTCCCCTCCCCCAAGGAAAGGTTTCTCTATGCAGAAATATGAACCCCTAAGTTGTGTACATTTACTTTGCCATGTGTTTGTTTGGTTCATATCAGATACTGTTTGAAATTATTTTGTAGCTTCCTTCTGTTGAATGCATTGAACAAATGGACAGGAAACCAGATGTTTTCAGAAGACATAGGATCAAGAGTTGTGCTAACTTGCTCTGCATGCTTCTTTAACACTTCCAAAAATTGCTGGGTTTTCGAGCCTGTCACATCCCTTCTCTTTAGCTGACTTCCTGAACTCAGTCTCTTGTTTGTGACCTCTACCTTTCCATGCTAGTCTTCCTCTATGGGCTTTGCTATCAAACTCACAGTTAATCCAGTAAATATTTATTGAACAGTAGGTGCTGTCCTAGGTACTGGGGATAAGTGAGAATAAGATGGATAATATCGACACCCCTAATAAACTCCATGCAGATGGGAGGAAGGCAGAACATAAACAGAAAGCAAATATACAATTTCTTACAGTGCTAGTTGTTAACAAAGTAAAATAATGCAGGAGAAGGTATGAGCAGAGAGCAGAGGGGACGCTCCTGTAGAAAGGCTGGTCAGGGAAGGCCTGCCTCTCTCT
The DNA here is from genome assembly GCF_965194825.1 of Balaenoptera physalus. Classification (NCBI taxonomy): domain Eukaryota; kingdom Metazoa; phylum Chordata; class Mammalia; order Artiodactyla; family Balaenopteridae; genus Balaenoptera; species Balaenoptera physalus. The sequence continues at coordinate 114,360,450 of NC_138886.1, forward strand.
GTAGAGGTTGGATTTGAGTAGAAACCTGAGTGAAATGAGTGAGTCAAGCAAATATCTGCGGGAAGAATGTTCCTGGAAAGACCTTGTGAGGGTAACAGTCGTGACATGTTCAAAAGACAGCCTGCAGTGTGGCTGGGTAGGAGTGAGCCCTGGGGAGAGGAAATGATGCTGGAAACCAGTCCCGGACAGGTTCCGGGGGGGCTTCAGGCCCAGGTAAAGACTGAAATGTATCCTAGACCTGATGACTAGCCTCCAGAGACTTTGAAGCTGGGGATGATGTGATTGTATTTACGTTTCTTTAAGCTGAGATATAACATTGTGTGAGTTTAAAGTGTACAGTGTGTTGATTTGATATATTATTGTAATTAGCTAACAACTCTATCATGTCACGTAATTATTATTTTGTGGTGAGAACAATTAAAACCTACTCTCTTGGCAACTTTGAAGTTTATAGCACCGTATTGTTGACTGTAATCTCTATACTGAGCGTTAGATCTCCAGGACTTATTTATCTCCTAGTTGCAAGGCTGTACCCTTAAACAACATTTCTCTAATTCCTCCACCCCGAGCCCCTGATAACCACCAGTTCTACTCTCTGTTTTTATGGCTCAGCTTTTTTAGATTTCACATATAAATGATATCAAAATTGTATTTACGTTTAAGACAATTACTGTCTTAGTCAGTTTGGGCTGCTGTAATAAACTACCGTAGACTGGGTGGCTTAAATAACAGACATTTATTCTCCTAGTTCTGGAGGCTGGGAAGTCCAGGATCAGGTGCGGGCAGATTCAGTTCCTGGTGAAGATCTCTTCTTGGCTTACACATAGCCACCTACCTTCTCATTGTATCCTCACATGGAAAAGAGAGAGTAAGCTCTGGACTCTTTTCCTCTTCTTATAAGGACACTAAGCCCATCACCGGGCCCCCACCCTCATGATCTCAGCTAAACCTACTTACCTCCCAAAGGGCCACCTCCAAGTGCCATCGTACTGGGGATTAAGGCTTCAACGTATGAATTTGGCGGGGGTGGGGAACAAACATTCAGTCTATAACAACTACACAGTTTGCTCAGTAGAGTATAGACCGGGTGGGAGAGCCCACAGAGAGGGCAAGAGTGGAATTGGCAGGCGTTTTTCTAGCAGAGGAAATTAGATGAACTAGTTGGGTAGTGACGGAGCTGATGAGATGTGGTCATTAAGCCAGTGGGACTTCCTGATGTCAGATAGAGATGGTCTTTCTAGAGCATCAGTGCCCTGGAGGCCTTGCTTCTCTCCTGTGCGTCATGCTTCTGCATGGGAATGGCCTTTTTTCCGTGCCCATCTATCTTGGTCTGACAACGTGATTGGTGTGCATTTTGTGTGGGTGTGGGTAGGGGAGATTAACGTAAGAAAATACTTTCTCTGCTCCTCAAGATATAGATATGTAGGTGAAATGCAGTGTTGCGGTGGGGAGAGGAGATACAGTTCTCTTGACCCATGACCCCATCTACAACTTCACAGCTCTTTTCTCAGCCCCTACTCCAATTCCAGGTGATCCTTCATATGATGTAGAGAATTCCATAAGAACATCCAAAGTGAGAGGCACAGATGCAGTCTGTCAAGGCCACGGATACAAACAAAGCTATGTGGATTAGTTACCTACTGTTGTGTAATAAATTATCGCCAAATTTAGTAGCTTAGAACAACACACATCTATTATCACACAGTTTCTGTGGGTCGGGAATGTAGATGCAGCTTTGCTGCATCTTCTGCTTCAGGGTCTCTCACAAGGCTGCACTCGAGACATTGGCCAAGATTGAGATCTTGTCTGAAGGCTCAACCAGGGATGAATCTGCCTTCAAGCTCACTTATGTGACGTTCGGCAGGATCCGATTCCTCAAGGGTTGTTGGGCTGAGGGCCTCAGTCCCTTGCTGGATGGAGGCTGCCCTCAGCACTTTGCTGTGTTGGTCTCTCCAGCCTGGCAGCTTGCTTCATCAAAGCATGCAATAGAGAGAGAGTCTTCTAGCAAGATGGAAATCACAGTCTTCTGTAACTTAATCACAGAAATGATATCTCCTCAATGTTGCCGTATTCTGTTAGTTAGAAGCAAGTTACTCAGGGAGAAGGGATTACATAAAGCCGTGAAGACCAAGAGGTGAGGATATTTGGGGGCCATCCTAGAGGCTGCCTGCAACAGCTGTATATTGTGGCTTCACTCAGTATATTAGAGCAGAAAGGACCTTAGAGACCATCCTGGACCCTCCTCATTTTTTATAGGTGAGGAACCTGAAACTCAAAGAGGTGAAAGTGACTTACCCAAGGCCACAGCGACTCCGAGGTAGAGCTGGGACTTCTGACTTTCAACCCAATGAACTATAAGTGGGCTGTATTTAACCTGCCATAAGCTGGCAGATTGTGGCTTTTAAGTTTGCAGTTTCAGCCTCAAGAAGTTTTATCCTTCTGTGCATTTTAAATGCACTGCCACTGCATGGTGACCCCAGGCCTGGATCTGAATGGGATGTAAATGGCCTACCTTGGGCTTTGTTTGAAACTCAAGGCATAGAGGCTCTGCCTAAGCTTACCAGCTTAATTCCTGTGTTTTCTATGCTTTTTCTCCCCTTTACATCAACATGTCTAAACTATATAACATAGTTTAGAGGGAGTCTTTAAAACAACATGCTCCATGATCCAATTAGCCATCTCACCTGTTTTTAACATTTCTCTTATAGTCTCATTTAATGCTGTAGACCATCATGTTGAGAACCCTCAATTCTATAGTTTATCTTGAATCTTAACTCTGTGTTTGCACTTAGCTCTTGAGGCTGCTTGGCTCTCTAAACTTGGCACTGTGTTGGCCCCTTGAGTCTTGGCTGTGAGTGTGTCATTTTAGGCTGTTGTCACACTAGGATGTAGGAGGCGATGGAGACAGGTTAGTTATGCTCGGGACTAGGATTGCATGAGAACTAACAGGAGACACCTGAGGCATGTCACCTGGAACTTACAGGGTGAAACGTGAGTGATCGGTCAGGAAGTGGGAGGTTCAGAAAATGGCTGTGGTGCTCCCTGGGATCTACTGATGAGAGCCAGGATCCTACAATGAAGAAGTCAGAGCAGTGCTTGGGAGTCTACTGAAGCATTAGTCACAGCAGACCAAAAGTCTGGGAGCTCGACACAGCAGCAATCAAGGCAGAAATGGTTTAAAGTACAGAAGTTCAGACTGAGCAAAATAACCATGCTGATGAGCGGAGAGCAAGAGCCAGGCCAATTCATAGCAGGGGTATTTGTCCCTCGGCTTTTTTCCCTTTTCTTTACTTTTTCTTCTTCAGTGGAAGCTCAGACATAGATGTAGAGGCCGTGTGTCTTTTCTGCTAAGTGGAGGGGAGGAAGGTGTGGCATCAGAGGAGGCAAAACTGAGCCTGGTGCTGTTGGAATTGGTAGTGTTATTGGTGTTGGTGTTGGTGGTGATGGTGGTAGAGGTGGTATTGGTGGTGGTGCTGGTGGTGTTGGTGGTGGAGTTGGTGTTGGTGGTGTTGGTGGAGTTTCAGTTTCCTCACTACTCTCTGAAATGATTCCCAACCTCTAGGTCCCACCACTCCCTCCTTAGAGATTTATAGACTCCAAACCTCTTTCCATGAAGTAGAAGGAATCAGTTTCCTGTCCCTGGGAACAGCACACCTTGATAACTACGTTCTCTCTAGATGTGGAAGGTTTGCTTACTATGTTATATTTAGTGAAAATAGCAGAAAAGCCCTTATCTCTTGCCAGGCTGGGATTAAATGGCTTGGTTTACATTGGATTCTAGGGTTTGTTTTTTTTTTAAAATACTTCCCTCCCCTTGCCAGTTCTTTTAGAAACTGGCGAGAAAATCTTTAAAGATGAAGACATATTTAAAGAAGCATTGGGATCCTTAGATCTGTCTGCTGCTTTAAGCTTACCATGTCCATCTTCCCATACGTTTTCACCTGACCCACTTAACAACCTTGGCCAGCAGGTAGAGCAGGCATGGCCCAAATTTGATGGATGAAGAGATCTAGATTCAGAAAAGTTAGGTGATATGTCAAAGGACATACACAGCTGTAGGCCATACAACTCATACTTGTATGCAGCCAAGATTCCTACCTAGGTCTTCCCGCTCCAAATCCCATGCTCAAATCACACAGAAAATAGCCAGAGTTTATCACCCAGCCTATGAACGAAGAGAAAGCAAGGATGAACCAAGGGAAAGACAGTAAATGATGTTGAATAAAACATGAGAGTAATAGTTTGCATACATAGCCTTATGATTTTTATTGCAGGGCTAAGACCTGATTTTTAACTGTTCTTTCCTTGTGCCTTCTGCTTTTTCTAAATATTCCCGACATTTACCATGAAATCCTCTACCTGAAGGCTGCTGTTCTCTTCCGCATGGCCCCTGTTCCCCTCTCATCTCTGGAGATTGGCTGTGCCCTTAGTGAATGGGAATCCCCCTGTGGACAGTTGGTGATTGAGGGGGTACAGCTGGCTGCAAGGGCCGGTTCATCAGAATGCATCATGACCGGGGCCTGCCAGTTATTAGAATTCATTATAAACTATTCAGAGTCCCAGGAATCTCATTTAGTTCTCACTCAGCAGCTGGAACATGCTACCAGCTGTGGATCTAGGGTATCCCCCAAGGACTTTACCTAAGCGTGGGGGGCAAATAGGTCAAATGATCTGACGATGACTGGGTGAGGGTAAAGCAGGAAAGCCTGTTTCTACCTTAGAATAGATGTTTTGCAGATGCCATTGAAGGAATTAATTAGAGCTGTGGGCACAGTTTAGCCCTTGGCCTCTGATGGACCAAGGAACACTCCAGAGTGTCCTTGGAGGTTATTGGAGAGAGGGAACAGAGAAGGGAGAGAAGTAAACAAAGGGAGAGTGAAGAGAGTTGTACATGCTACCTTTTCCATCAAGATCTGGCCCCTGATTGCCTTTTCTGTTTCAGCTGCCGTGACACTTTTCACTGAATCCTAGATGATGGCCTGAACTGACCATTCACTTATTCCTCTGGACCTTTGGGCCCTGTGTTCTCTCAGTTTCAGACATTTCCTTTCTTCCCCCGTCTTGCACTTGTGGAAACCTGCTCTTTCAAGGCTCAACCCCAGCAGGCCAGGTACTTTCATGTGGATTTTCCCCTCACAATTCCAGACATGATTCCCTCTGATTTTTTTCAAGTAAGGAAATTGAAGCTCAGAGGGGTTATGTGACTTGCTCAAAGGCACGGTTCTGGTGGGGAATGGAGTTCTCCGGCCATGGCTTTTCCGCATAATACTGCACTTGTGTCTTACTGGTGCTCCCCTTCTTCTTGATATAATCCTGTACTGGCCCTGACTCAGTGGCGAGGTTAGCCACTTTTGACTTCTGTGCTCCTGGCCCTTCATCATGTAGCCCTTTTCCTGTGTATCTACCTCTTCACTAAAGAAGGGTAAAAACCACGACCTCACATGTGGTCCTCGGGTGCTGTGCCTCTTAGAGCTTTGCTCTAGGGCAAGGGTTGGAAAACTTGCCTATGAAGGTGCGAATGGCAAATATTATAGGGTTTGCAGGCCTTACAGTCTCTGTCACAACTACTCCTCTCTGCTATTGCAGAGTGAAGGCAGCCATAGACAATAAAGAGATGAAGGAGTGTGGTTGTGTGCCAATAAAACTTTATTTAATGACATTCAGTTTTGAATTTCATATAATTTGCACGTGTCACAAAAATTTTTTCTTCTTGATTGTTTTTCAGTCATTAAAAAAATATAAAAACTACTCTTGGTGCATGAGTCACCCAAAAACACGTGGCAGGCTTTGGCTGGCGGGCCTTAGTTTGCCAACTCTTGTTCTAGAACTAATTGGGTAGCAGTTGTTTACATTTTGGTAATATTGTCACTGTGTCGGTTCTCCCGGAAGCACTGACAGTATAAGCCTTTAACTTCAGGTGAAAGGTTTTATCACCTCCTAAAGGGATTTTGGGCAGCTGTGGCTATGATGGTGGTGGGGTGGGAGAGGTGATGCCAGGGGGATACCTGCCTCCACGTAAAAGAAGGCCAGTCCTGCTGTGCGCCTGTGTCTCCTCAGTGAAAATGGTGGGTTTAAATCCTATATGTCGCTTATCTTTGAGCTCGGTATAGAGAAAAAGGTCTTGCTTTGGGTTTTGTAAAAATACCAGGCTTAGATCTTTTTGTGTGAGCTGTCATCAGTCACTGTGATTGTTGATCTTGTAAATTCATGCTTTTTAGTGCTGGCAGAAGGATTGCTTTTGTTTCTGAACAATTTCATGCAGTGTTTCTTTCAATAGGGACTTGCATTGAATTTCAACTTTAGCTATAGTTTTCATCTCAACTGGATTTTCAAGACATGGGCAACTGCCGTTATGCTACAGAGGAGTGCTTTGGAATCCTTTTGGTGTCAAAATAAAAAAAAATCATCACCAAGACCAATGTCAAGTGGCTTCCTCTAGGAGTTCTATGGTTTCGGGTCTTACATTCAAATCTTTAATGCATTTTGAGTTGATTTTTGTGTATGGTGTAAAATAAGGGTCCTGTATCATTCTTTTGCATGTGGCTGTCCAGCTTTTCCAATACCATTTACTGAAGATACTATCCTTTACCTAGTATATATGCCTGACTCCTTTGTTATAAATTATTTGACCACATATGTGTGGGTTTATTTCTGGGCTCTTTATTCTGTTTAATTGACCTATGTGTCTGTTTTTATGCCAATATCATACTGTGTTGATTATTAGAGCTTTTTAATGTAGTTCAAAATCAGGACATGTGATGCCTCCAGCTTTGTTCTTCTTACTCAACATTGCTTTGGTTGTTTAGGGTCTTTTGTGGTTTCCATACAAATTTTAGGATTGTTTATTCTATTTCTGTGAAAAATGCCTTTAGAATTTTGCGAGAATCGCATTGAATCTGTAGATTGCTTTGGGTAGTATGGACATTTTAGCAATATTAATTCTTCCATTTCATGATCATGAAATATCTTTCCATTGATTTGTGTCTTCTTCAGTTTCTTTCATCAATATCTTAAAGTTTTCAGTGTATGGATTTTGTTTTGGCTATTTTAAGTCTTTTGATTTTCCATATAAATTTTAGAATTAACTTGTCAGTTTCTACAAAAGCTTCCTGAGGTTTTCATCAGCATCATGTTGAACTATAGATTAATTTGGGGAGAATCGACATCTTAAGGATACCAAGTCTTTCAATCCACAACCATGGTCTAGTTCTCCATTTATTTAGATATTATTTAATTCTTTCACTGTTTCATGGTACAGGTGTTATACATATTTTGTTAAAAATCTACCTAAGTATTTCATGTTATTAGATGCTATTGTAAATAATATTACTTTTTTCATTCTATTTATTTGTTGCAACTATATAGAAATAGTTTATTTTTGATATTGTCCTAGTATTCTATGATCTTGATAAACTTAATTATTAATACAAAGAAGTTTCTTGATAGATACCTTGGGATTTTTTATTTACACAATCACGTTGTTAGCGTATACAGATAGTTTTTTCTTTTTTTTTCCTTTTGGTATGCTAGGTGTAGGTTGCTTGTAGATATTCTTTATCAAATTCTCTTCCTAGTTTACTGAGAATTTAAAAAAATCATGAATAGGTGCTGAATTGTGTCAAGTGCTTTTTTAGCTTCTGTTGAGATGATCATTTTTTTTCCTGTTTGTTAATATGATGAATTACATTGATTGCATTTTTTTGAATGTTAAAACAACTTTCAATTCCTTGGATGAACCCCATTTGCCATGATTATTATGCTTTTAAAATATAGTCCTGAACTAAATGTTTATTAAACATATTTATTATTTTTGAGCCTATGTTCATAAAGGGAAATTTGTCTGTAGTTTTTTTAATTAAGTTTTTTCATTAATCAATTTATTTATTTATTTAGGCTGCGCCAGGTCTGCCTTGTGGCACACGGGCTTCTCTAGTTTTGGTGTGCGGGCTCTAGAGTGTGTGGGCTCAGTAGTTGTGGCACGTGGGCTTAGTTGCGGTACGTGGGATCTTAGTTCCCTGACCAGGGATCGAACGTGGGCCCCCTGCATTGGGAGCACAGAGTCTTAACCACTGGACCACCTGGGAAGTCCCTGTCCATAGTTTTCTGTGTCTTTGTCTGGTTTTGTTATCAGGGTAATGCTGGATTCATAAAATCAGCTGTGAAAGTTCCCTTCTCCTCTATTTTTTTAAAAATTTTTTAACCATTAAAAAAAAAATTGAAGTATAGTTAATTTACAATGTTCTGTTAGTTTCAGGTGTACCTTCTCCTCTATTTTTGAAGGAATTTACGTAGGATTGGTACTGTCTCTTCCTTAAATGTATCTAGAATTTCCCGGTGAAACTATATGAGCCTGGAGTTTTCTATTTCAGATTTTTCCATTTCTTTTGTCAGTTTTGGTAATTTCTAGCTTTCGAGGTATGTTACTAATTTATTGCCTCTTAGCTCTGAATACATCATTCTGAATATACTCTGTGATAAACAAAGGAATTTCTGTAGTATTTTTCCTTTACTGTGAGCATGGTGTTAAGCTGTTTCAGTAGAGGGCGCTGGGGAGACTTTGTGGAAGGAGGGAGCCTCTCCTTCTGTTTCTGGTGTGGCCTGGGTTGGCGGGCTGTGTGTGTGGGCCTCTAGTGGCGCCTGCCTCAGCCACCGGCCCAGAACTCAGTCCCTCTGTGACTTTATAGTCTTGGCCTGGTGATAACTTTTCTGCAGCCCTCTTGACAAGGAAACCAGAGCCTCTGTGCTGTCCACGTGCTCTGAGTCCCTGCAGATGATCTGAGGCTCCTGCGTGCCCAGGATCCCATTGTGCACTCACGCCGCTGGGTTCTGATTGCTTACATTCTGAAAGGTAGCCTGCTGTTTGCCCTGTATCTCCAGATAAGCTCTGGCCTACAAACCCGTGAACTTCTCTGCTATCCAGTGTCTTAACTGCACCTTCTCCAAGGAAGTTTGAATCCTTCCAAGTCTGTCCTTCCTTAGGTATGTTCAGTCCTCAGGTAGATTATATAGTTACTTTTTAATTATGGTTAATTATGGTTAATATTCTCTATGTTAGACTTCCACTGTTTGACCTACTATGTGGTTTCCATCTCCTGATTGGACCCAGGCCGCTACACAGGAATTTCTTGTAAGCACTACTTGGGTTGAGACTTTTTGTGATCTGTGGATTTTGTCCTCATTTCAAGAAGGGTAGGAGATATTGCTATGTATTCAACTGGTATTTTTCCTCCTCCCCTCACTCACCCCACCCGCCATGTGCTTTAATCTGAGATTTAACTAAAGTGACGGGGTGGGGGAGACCAAGTGTGTGGTGAGTAATATTTCTGGAAGAACTGAAATTCAACAAACAATGAGCCAGGAACACGGTTTCCTATGTCACTGAAATGACTAGCTCAAGCTTGACCCTTCCCGTGTCTCATGGTGGTTAGCAGAGATGTTTGGAATTTCTTTTTTTTTTTTTTTTTTTAAGTTTTTGGCTGCACCACACAGCACGTGGGATCCTAGTTCCCCAACCAGGGATTGAACCCGCACCGCCTGCATTGGAAGCGTGGAGTCTTAACCACTGGACCGCCAGGGAAGTCCCTGGAATTTCTTAATGCACAGTAAGGATCCTTCTATTTTGCTGCTTGGAATAGAGGTACTATGACCTTAAACTGCTATGGATGAAGTGTCCAAGGCTAATTAAAAACCAGGTTTAATATCAGCAACAATTTTCATTTTTAGCTTTTATTTTGATTCCCATAGAAAAGGGGAAAAACTGTGTTTCTTATAGATACCACTATGGGTAAAAATAATCCAGCTGTCTTCTTACTTCCATCTAGTCAAAGAAAAAAGCCCCCCAACTCAAGCAAATAACCAATCAAACAACCAAGCAAACAACCAAGCAAAACCCCATCAAAATACAGAAGATTTTCTCCATTGCAGTTAAGGCCTTTGGCATGAATTTCACTTTAGCTTCCCTGGGAATTTTGGAAAAACATTTTTTTTCATTGTTTTTTTAAGCCCTGTGAGGCAAAGGTATAACTTCCCCAAACAAAACAGCAGGAAAAGCAACTAACAATCCTCTGGATGATGTAAACGAACAAAAATTGCCTGAATTATTGCAGAAGTGCTGAAAGCCTTATTCTGGTATTTTATACACTATTCCTAGACTTTAGTGGTTTAGGAACGCCTGTTTTAGCAATCCCAGCACACTGGAGAACAAGTTGGTGGAAAACTAAAACTACATAGAGGTTAGTCTCCAAGTTAGAAATGGGTCACCTTCCAGGGCTTGATTTGTAAAGCAGTTAGACTGGAAATGCCTTTTTCCTTTATAAAGGTGAAAGTTCTATATAGCTTTATAAAAGACGGCTTGAGTTCCTGCCGTATAATCAGTAGTTGTCCTTTGCTAAAACTTACATTATTTCCCCTTTATTAGAACATGTTATTAGTTATCTACTGCTATATAATCAATTATCCCCAAAGGTAGCAGCTTAAAAGAACAATCATTTATTATCTCACAGTGTTTTTGGGGGGGGGGCTGGTGGGTAGGGAATCGGGGTGTGGCTTAGCTGGGTGGCCCTGAAGCCGGGCCCCATGAAGCTGGAATCAAGATGTCAGCTGTGTTGCGTCTTCTGAAGACTCAACTTCAGGAGGATCTGTGCTCTAGCTCGCTGAGGCCTGCCAACAAGTGAGCTTGAGAGCAGTCCTTTCCCAGTTGAGCCTTCAGATGAGACTACAGCCCCAGCCAGCACCTTGATTCCAACTTGTAGGAGACCCTGAGCCAGAACTACCCAGCTTTACATCCTCAGCTGTGATGAGACCACTGAATTTAAATTGTACTTAGCATTTGAGCAGTGAGATTTCCTCCTCTTTTGGGAGAAAAAAAGTCTCCTTTCTACAGTGATGAATAAAGTGGAGATTTCTTTCTATGGTCAAGTTAGTAGCTGGACAGGTTGGGGAAGTAGGGAAATGTTTTCTTTTGTCCAGATGTAGCTTACAGCCAGCTTGGCTGGTGTGAAAGCGTGTGTTCTTAGTGTTGTAGGGTAGAACTTACAATATATTTTCGCGCTGAGACAGTATCTCATAAACGGTGGTTAGAATCCTAGAAAGAGTTATATTTGAGACTCATTATAGGTTGAGTAGGCCCTTGTGGGCTAGCTCACCACCATTTATAACAGCATGTTCATGAGAAAATGGATTCTATATCCCAGATGTCCATCTCTTAAACATGCTTTTGAAATGTGACTCATTTTAAAGTTGGGGACTTGCCTGTATTTCATTAGCTCCTCTCCAGCTACCTTCCACACAATAGTTTACATTTTGAGCTATCAGCCTTTTGGGAAGATAAAGTGGCAGAAAATAGAGATGACTATAATTTACTCTTAGCACTAAGAGGCTGGCAGACCTATCAAGGCATAATTTTACTCAAAATCAGGTTTTCTGCAGGGCCTGCACTGAAGTCCCTTTATAGTTGAGTTATACCAGGTCACAGTCGTCCCCTTTTGTAGAATTCTAGGGTCTTAATCAGGTCCCTCCACAATCACTCGATAAGATTTAGTACATGAGAATGTACTAAAATGAGAAATATTCTTGGCCTGCTTTATATCCCCACCACCCCCAGCCCATATCTCTACGAAGCTGATGGCCTTCCAGCTGGGAGAGCCCATCATTCAGGCCCTGGGTGGGCTCAGTGGAAGGCTGCTTGCCTTGGCCTCCCACGTGCTTGATATTTTCAGACACGACTCTCATTTTATTCAGCAATGCTCCAGTCAGTCATTAGAGAATTCATCTCGGAATCAGCCCATCACTTGAATATCCAAGGATATGCTTGAGCCCATATTCAAGGAAGATTACCCAATAGGCTGTGCTCTGCCCTCTCTAGTCCCTGTCCCTTCATTAAGTCAGGTGACCAAAAGCATGTTTGAATAGCCACCCTGTCTCCACCGAGCTTCCCTGAGTTAAGATGTTCAGTTTTATGTCACTCTTTCGTGGTGGACAAGTATAGAAAACATCATAAAATGACTTTCTGTGTCATTTGTAGAACTGTACTTGAAGATTTTGTCCATCATATTTCCTAATATGAATATGCACTGGGTTGTCAGATGTCCCTTAATCAGCCATGTGACCAAACCTGCTCTCTCAGGACGCCAGTCCTTGGGGGACATTTTCAAAGTGGACGAGCTACCTGTGCTGTTGCTCTAGTAAGAGCCGGATTCAAGAAAATTTCACTGGCTTTTTGGAAATCAGTGGAAGGTTTCATAGTAAAAACTTGATTTATCTTCTTTTTTGAGGGAAATATAGAATGTTTCAACCGCTTTTAAAATTATGAATGGTGAGCATAATTCCTGTTCAGTAAATCTAAAATAGATTTTCAAATATCCTTTTCTTCTGTTGTGGAGAAAAATTACAAGGGAGAGAGAAACAGAAAGGATGAGAGACAGGAGGGACAGAGAAATAATTAAAATACATACCAAATTCCAGAAAGGCAAAGTACTGCTGATGTACCAGTCTGCTTTCCTCCCTCCCTCCCTCCCTGCTTTCTTCCCTTCCTCCCTCCCTTTATCTTTCTCTCTCTGCCTCCATCCCTCCCTCCTCCCCTCCCTATCTCTTCTTTCCTGTAAAGTAAAGTCAAACCTAGAAATACCTTTTATTTTTAGGTAAATAATATTTTAATACCATCTAAAATTTGTAATGGTTGATCCTCTTAAAATCCTTTTCCTTTTGAAAGGAGGACAATTAACATACTGCTTGGAGAAGGCAGATCAATTTCAGAGAGGAAATGGAGTGATAACTCTATCTTGAGGCCTTTTAAGATACTATGAACTACCCAGAATTTTAAAGCCTGGTAGCAGTTCTGCTGCTTTGAGATACAAGTGGAATCATCTTGGGTGTTTGTCCTGAGCCTGGATAAAATGTAAGCATCAGGCTGATCTGAGCCCAGGGGCTGCTTGCCCGCCACTGGCCACTCCTGCGTCTCAGCAATGCCCTCAGCCCTGGGAAGAGGCTCTCAGGCTGCAGGGGTAATCACGGGGTAGCAAAGACTGGGGACATTTAAAATGTTTTTTATTTCTATTTTCAAGAAAGTAATGCATCACATGGAACAAAATTCAAAAGGTAAAAATAGAATATTAAAAAAAGAAATTGTAGCATATTACACACATTATCTTGCCTGTTGATTTTTTCCCCCAATTAACAATGCATCTTGTAGATAGTTCTATGTCTTTACCTGTAGAGTTACCTCATTCTTTATAATGGTGCATATTGTTCCACATTATAGACTATTTTGTGTAAAAGGTTGGTGCCAGTCTCTTTACAAACAATCCTGAAATGACTGTCTTGGCACATGAACAAAATGTATTGTAGGAGCTAATCGGTGATGAACCTTGTTAGTGGTCAGTGTTAATGTTCCACCTCCTTATCAATATTTTATTCCCCTCAGACTCTTCTGTCTCTTTCTCCTTACCACCACCAACAGTAATAACTTAATAAATTGAAAATGTATTGATTTAGATGGAAGCCAAATTGACATCCATGTTTATATCCATGACTGTTCCTCTTTCTTTCTAATTAAAGTCCCGTATTTAGCTGTATCTCCTTCATTTCTAATGTCAAAAGATAATTGAGACAAGTTCCCTGTAAGGCTCGTAACAACATATTCCATTTTTGATTAGGAGCTTCCACTTAGAAATAAAGTCATAATTCGTTTTCATGAAAGAACAGTCACGGAAAGCAGATAGGTCTGGCCTTAACCCTGGTGCCGGCCTGCGTGGTGTGCTGAGGAGGATCTTGTGGGGGGAAAGACTGGTGTTGGTCTGGGACAGATTGCAAGGGGAGGTCTGGCCCGTCAGGCTCAGCTGAGCAGAGGACCCGGTCATTTATCACTGTCACGGGGGTGGAGACGGGGGTAGGGGAGTCACTGGACCATTCCTGCCCATTGGCGGCCTGACAGCAGACGCGCTTCACTCAACCTCCAGGCAGATGCTGTGCCATCAAGGGGCTCCTTCCTGCTGGAGGCCGCTGACCCGGTCACAAGGAAGGAGGAAGCAGACCACTGCTTGCTACGGCGCTTTGCTCAAGCCCTGCGCCGCTTCCTCTCAGGGTGTGTATACAGTGTGTGTAAGAGCGTCATCAGCGGTCTTAGAGGCATACACGGAGGCTCCAAAGTGTTACTAGACGCTGATGATGGGATGAGAGCGTACCTCTGTGGGGCTCATGCTTTAATTACATTTCCAGGACTTGGCTGCTCTGCACAGCGCTGGTCATTTTCATGCGGGCAAACGCTGTCGTAGACGTGGAGGGGACTAAAGCAGCGCAAGCCAGGACACCAAGTCTTTGAAGGGCAACGGTTTTTACAACAATACTAAAAAGTATGATCTCTGTGTGATCCTTTATAGATACATTTAACATTCATCTTCAAGATCTAAAATATGTTTTAGGATCAATAGGAAACGTACCTTAGAAATCATTTTGGTGTACAGCCACCTTTATTTATTTACTTATTTATTTATTTTCGGCTATGCTGGGTCTTTGTTGCTGCGCGCAGGCTTTCTCTAGTTGCGGCGAGCAGGGGCTACTCTTCGTTGCAGTGTGCGGGCTTCTCATTGCGGTGGCTTCTCTTGTTGCGGAGCACGGGCTCTAGGCGCGCGGGCTTCAGTAGTTGTGGCATGCGGGCTCTAGAGCCGCAGGCTCAGTAGTTGTGGCGCACGGGCTTAGTTGCTCGGCGGCATGTGGGATCTTCCCGGACCAGGGCTCTAACCCGTGTCCCCTGCACTGGAAAGCGGATTCTTAACCACTGCACCACCAGGGAAGTCCCTACAGCCACAGTTTTTAACACAACTGTTTTCAACACTGTTATTCACGGAGATGTCACATTCATCAAGCTGACATGTGGATTTTAATCCTTCAAGTAACCTTATTTTAAATGGAATTTCTCGTCTCAAGATTGTCTAATTCTGGTAGTCATTAGGAATTACATGTGTTAAGAGGAGGCAGGGAGATTTCATAAAAGTCAGGTGGAAATTTTTCCATCAATTAATATTATATACTTATCACAGATGCCTAAATTAGACATGGTTCTTAAATGTGGTAATTAATAACAGTATTACACGAGTGAAAATGGAATTCTTCTAAAAATGAAATGAATGATGACGGAATGCTTTTCTTGGGATAATGCAGCGTGAATCGGGAACTCATGCTCGTCCGATAATCATGGGGTAACAGGATGTGTTAAAGAGCTGTAGGCAGTGCCGCTAACACAGGAGCCTCCGTAGGTGTACCTGGTCAGCAGCTCTGACAAGTGGGGCAGGCGCATTGCTGGTCAGTGAAGGATGAAGAGAAGGCAGGCGCTGTCTTACTATCTTACTGTATGACCGACAGTAAGCCCGGTGCCTGGCACATAAGCGATGTTCAGTCATTGTTTTCTGAACTGTGATGTTAGTTGGATGGCATATGGATCCCTGTGCCTGGACTTGCTGGAGCAGCTATGTCCCCCCAAGTCCCTCTGTCAGCCTTCTTTCCTCCTTCCCCCACACGCCTGCCTATGGGTTCATAAGCTCCAGAGCCCTGCGCACCTCGGCAACAGTGCCCTCGTCGGGGGATTTAATAGGGCAGTGATGCAGCTGGGTCGAGTTGGTCCTGAAGTCCCTGAGCGTCTCCAGAGCTCTTCACCCAGGGGGCCTTGTGTTAAGGAACAAGCGAGAGTTCAAGGTACTCAAAACCCTGGAAAGAAAAGGGTCCTTATGCGACCAAGCAGGAAGTGATCTGCTCATCGGTTTTTCTCACTTAAGAGAGTTTCAGTGGTTTCTCTTGCTCTGTCTCCTTTCAAAGAAAACAGAGGAATGGGACTCAAAGGAAAACGTTTAGATTTGTACAACTTGAAAATATACCTAATAGGATCTAGATTTCTTCTTTTTTCTTGCTATTCTCCACTTAACTCTATATTATTACTATTTCCTGATGCCGTGGAAGAAACCTTTTTATGATCATACTTTTAAAATTATGAGGTAATATTGCATCTGAGGACTGTGCCACAATTTACTTCATTATCTCCCTTTTGTTGGGCCATATAGGGTTTTTACGGATTTTCACTATTATAAACAATTTTGCTATAAACATCTTTGGAAACCTTTGCCTCCCTTCTGATTATTTCCCAAGGTAGAAATAATTTAAAAGCTTTTGACATTCTTGATGCATATTGCCAGACTACTTTCCAAATAGATTGTAGCATTCCCACTTCCATGAACAGTATATGAGAAAGCCCATGTCTCTACACCCTCATTGGTACTTGGCGTTGGTTTTGTAATTTTGCCATTTTCACGAATTAAAAATAGTATCTCATTGTGTGGTTGAGCATCTACTCATGTATGTGTTTGTTATTGATATATTTAATTTAAAAAAATTTTTTTTATTTTTTTGATATATTTAATTTTTTATGTGTAGTCTGTCTTCCTAGCATTCTCCACTTTCTCTCTGGCCGTGGAATCACTGTCTTTTACAGAATCATGGAAGCCTGCCTGGGAACGTACAGAAATAATTCTGACACTGGTTTCTAGGGCATCTGGTCTACCTCCTGCCCTCTCATTGTGGGCATCCCTGTGGTCACTCTCCTTTACTCTCCTTTGCCGTCTTGTGGGGACACAGCAGGATCATTCTGGTCCAGTTTTTCTTAGGAACAGGAAAGGGCTGGTGTCTGAGGCCTTGTGCACTTGGCGTTGCTGTCCCGGGTTTAGAGTCACACTCGTGGTCTTGTGCCCTGAGCAGACCTCAGAAAACACAGCAGGCACATCACAGAAAGTAAAAATGTCCTCTGCTTGCACAATGCTTTATTTTTAAAACACGCTCTCATCCTCAGCTCACTCTTCTGGCCAGAAATCTCCTCTTAGGCTTTCTCTCAATAATTTTGTTGATCAGATGGATCTCCTTGAGTGTAGGGTCTATGGAGTTTATCTTTCTTCCCACAGCAGCTGGTACCTGGCACGTACTAAACACGTAACTGCTAGTGGGTCTGAGCCGGAAGCGCCACCGTTTGGAGCTGATGCCTCACCAAACGTGTCCTCACTGGGGCTGAGCCCAGCCTTGCTCTGCCCTGTCCTGCCCCGTCAGTGTGCCGTTCGGGCTCTGCTGCAGGGGGACCCCGGAGGCGCAGGGCTGCCTGAGCCCGAGGAATCACCACCTTCACTGGCCAAGAGCCGGTCTTCAGTTTGTTGTTCCTGGAGCAAAGGGAAAAGGCATTAACTGGAGGAAGGACAGCGGCTGGGGCATAAGGATAAAATCCTCAATGACAGGTGAATTTTTGTTTCCGTGCTACAATCTAAGATGTTCTCATCTGATCTTCCTGCCTTTTCCATCACGTGTTTTTTGCTTTTAGGGCGGCTCCCACTTAGATACACAGTCACCGGTCACCATGGGAGGCAGACAGTGCGGGCTGGCCCTGCTCTCCCCCTGCAGCTCTGCGGGAGCGCTCGCCTCTGGGTGTTCCCAGCAGGGGGCACCTTCGTCTCACTCCCGCCATTGCCTTTGCTGGGGGTGCCTCTCCAGCCGCTCCTAGCCACGACTCCCCCTGCCTCTAGTCGCCTGCCTCACCAATCGGTAGGAAGGACTCCAGCTTCCTTGGACACAGGATGGGTGGAGAGCAGAGGTCGGCCCTCCCCGTAACTTGCCCACCGCCATGGAACTTCCCCCCTCCCCCTCCTCACATACAGAGTACACCCTGGATTAACATTCACCTTAAAACCCCATAGCCAAAGTAACAGGCGCTGTAAGGAACAAAAATATGGTAGAAGCGCAGTGCCTCTGGGCAGAGGGGGCCGGAAGCATCATCACCTGACCTCTCCCAGTGCACCTGCCCTGCATCTGGGTGACGGGGCTTCAGCTGCATCCTCGGGACTCCTGGTGCCCTTTCTTTGCAAATCAGCGGTCATCAGTTCATCCTTACAGCGCTGCGAAGGGCACCTTGGCAGGACCGGGGCCCAGGAGCTTAGTCAGTGTGATCAAAGGACCCTCTGCTGGAGACAGAGCCTCGGCCAAGGCTCGGGCTTGTGGGCCAGATAGGAACCCGCCTTAGTTCCAGTCTGACTTGTCCTTGAGACACCAGGGATTTGGGATCTAGAGAAAGAGCCACAAGGAAACAGACAAGGGGAGGGGCTGTGAGACCATGTTTGGTTTTGGGGCCTGACAGATCTGTGTTACCTTATTCGTGAAATAAATGCACTCTTACTCCAGCCCCAGACTGAACCTAATCGCCACCGATGAGCTTCATGGCGGCGTGAATGACTGGTAGTAACACAGGACGAGTATGCGTTGGGTTTTGTGGGGTGACTAACACGACGGGGGGGCAGGCACCACTAGATGGTCTGCAGCTCTGAGGCTTCAATCCGATATACAGCTTTTCCAGTCCTGGGATGATTCTGTGCCCAGCAGTGGACCCGGACTCCCAGGACAGCAGCAGCAGTTCCTGGGCTCTCCAATTAGGTGGTGTTGCCATGGTCACCCAGACTGGAGGGGCTTGGCCCTACAGGAGAATCCTGAGGATCTGGGGGCCCACCCTCCAGTCCCCCACTTCCCTGCCATTTACCTGTAAGTCCCCCCGACAACCTTACCCAGAAGATAGGAATTTTAGCTCTCAGCTTGAGCACAGGACGTGGTGCTAATCACCGGTTGGTTTATGTCTGCATTTGCGTTACTGCAGATGCATTATTGAACTGTTTTACTGTATTTTTCTGAAGGAAGAAAACAGTCATAAAGTCTGAAGTGCATTAGATATTCATAAAACAAAACAAAACAAAACAAGAAACAGCGTCAGCATCATCTTCTAAAGCTTTTGAAGTGCCCCCCAAATCCCCTTCAAAGTCACTCTGATAGTTGACTTTGACCCAATCGTGCTCTAATTAACCTCGCTGCTCCTCGAGCACTGGGCTTTCAAGATAAATGGAAATCTGTTCCTCGTCCTCACATGCCCTTGACTGAGGACACGTCATGGCCATCAGTAGAGGTTGTCCTCCTGGAGCGTGGGGCTTTAGAACATGCTCGCACGGAGCCCAGCCAGCCAGATGGGAGGCATCCAGCCTGCTGTGGCCAGGCAGCAGCTGTCCCTGTCACAGACCCCCTCCTGTTTCCATGTCATGCTCTGCTGGTAATCAATAGTTAGTGCCCAATCAATGAGTGACTTTTCTGTTTAGTCAGTTTGATTGTTTCTGTGGTGAAATGTGCCACCAATTTTGAAAAAAAAAAATTACAAATGCTGATTAGGTTCCCAGGTGAGTCTCCCCACCCCCAGTCTTATTTGACCTTTAGAATATGTTTGAAGGGTCTCTGGTTCTTTGGCCCCCAAGTCCTGTACTTGCCTCAGCAGAGTTTCAATGGGAAAATGCCCTCGGTTTGCAGGACTAGCACTGCCATTGCTTGGTTTTTAACAACTCCCCGTTCTTTCCTCATGGAATGGAAGGTAGCACTCAGATTTCCCTCCATTCTTTTATCCGTAAAGCTGTATAGAGTTTTGGAGATATTCAAAGCGTCTTTTTAAAAATTGCAATGTATTATGTAGAAATGAGAAAGAAAATGGCTTTTCTTTGTACCATCTTTCTGTTTTATTCACTTAGACCAGGAATAACAAAGTGATTTCATCACACATGCCCCCCCGAAGGAATAAGAGACCCTGTGGGGTGCTAAGTTGAGAAAAGATTTTGTGGTCATATTTGGGGATCATGAAAGTCTGCTGTGATTGATTAATGATGTCTGCCACGGGCATGAAAGTGGAGGAGAAGTAACTATGTGCCATGTATTTGTCATTCCTGACTCAGATCTTGTGAAAAACAAAGTTCACATGTAGATGGTAATACTAGCCTAACAGTTAAGTAATGTGTACTGCATGCCAGGCACTGTTCTAAGTGCTTTACATATATTAACTCATTTGATTCTCAGAGCAACCCACAAAGTAGGTACAAATGAGGAAACCCTTACAAATGAGGAAACGGAGGCACAACGAGGCTAAGTTGCTAAGCCAAGGTCGTACAGCTAGGAAGTGGAAGGGCAGAGATTCAGGGTCAGGCAGTTTTGTTCCTTAGCCCTGGATACTGTGCTGTCTCTCCTTGGCTAATGCTGTGTCTTTGCTGTCCAGGGACTGATGTAAGGCTCAGCTGTGGTTCAGGAGAAAATACAAAATCAAGTTAACCGGGCTTGTTATCTTTGGGCCTCAGGCTCTAGAATGAAAGATAAGACAGAGTCCCGGGGAACTTTGGCACTGAGGAGAGAGTTGCATGTGAATCCTCCTTCCTCTCTGGGTAGCATTTCCAGTCTTTCCACATCCATTTTCTCAGATGAGAGTAGGTGGATGGGAAGGGAAGAGGAGTGGCGTTTAAGGACTAGAACAGAGGAGTTCCTTGATCTCCAGGCCACCTGGCTGGGGAG
The DNA here is from genome assembly GCF_965194825.1 of Balaenoptera physalus. NCBI lineage: Eukaryota > Metazoa > Chordata > Mammalia > Artiodactyla > Balaenopteridae > Balaenoptera > Balaenoptera physalus. The sequence goes on from NC_138886.1 coordinate 114,380,835, forward strand.
ACTCTGAGTGGCCATTTTCAATGATCATTTTTGTGTGAGGGACACATGTACATATAAAGAGAGATATATGTTTAGCGTATCAAATAATATATCTTTCATAATGGCTGAAGAGAGACTTTTTATTAGTTTGTTTTCCTTCGTTAATTTAGCAACTATTTATTGAACACCTATGCTGGGTCCCACAGTGTGCTGCAATTGTGGAAACAGTGAACCAATATGAGCCCTGCCTTCTCTGAGCTTGTAGTCTACTTGCTGGAATAATGACTAAGTGTAAGGTGCAGCTCTGACTATAGTAGAGGTAATGAGGGACTGAGGTGGCCAGACCAAGTGGGTTTTTGAAGCTGCATTAAAGAGTTCTGACTTTAGCCTAAGAGTGGGAAGCCATGGAAAGTGGGGGAGAGGGTCGGGGACTTTGTGTTATATAATCAGAGTTAGACATATATACACTACCAAATGTAAAATAGATACCTAGTGGGAAGCAGCTGCATAGCACAGGGAGATCAGCTCGGTGCTTTGTGACCACCTAGAGGGGTGGGATAGGGAGGGTGGGAGGGAGATGCAAGAGGGAAGAGATATGGGAACATATGTATATGTATAACTGATTCACTTTGTTATAAAGCAGAAACTAACACACCATTGTAAAGCAATTATACTCCATAAAGATGTTTAAAAAAAAAAAAACTACTTAAAAAAAAAAAAGATAATTGTGGCGACACTGAGAAGAATGAATTAGAAACGGGATGTGGAAGAGCTAGAGGCGCTTGTAGGGGTCCAGGCAAAGAGGCCGTAAGAGTTGGGACTAGGGTGGTTTGGACGGTGAAGGGAAGAAGTGGAAGGATTCTAAAGGTATCTGGAAGGCAAAATTAGCCAGATTTGGTGATAGATTAGATATGGGTAGCGAGGGAGAGAGAATGGGCAAGGATGCCTAGAAGGTAGGAGGATGGTGGTCCTATTCCCAGAGGTAGGGATGCTGGAAGAGGGTCAGGTTTGCAGTGGAAGGATATTCTGCTGCATTGGAGGTGCTTTTGAGCCGTCCCAGAGGAGATGTCAAATAGGCCACACTCTTTATGGCAAGTGTGTAGTGTTTCGACTGGACTATACATAAGTCCTGACGGACCGTCCTGGGAAACTAAGTACTGCAGAAAAAATGTTAGAAATCTGTAATTTTGTTGACTTTAAAAATCCAAACATATTTTCATCTAGGAAGTAAGAATCTGACAATGACAAAGACAATTGATAGAGATAAATATCTTGCATAATCTTCCTAGTTATTTTTGTTTTTGCATATTTCTCTGCCAGTCTTTTCCCATAAGCATTCATATTTTTGTTAGTTGTTATTATAGTCTACATTCAGCGTGTAATAGGATTGTTTTCACTTACTGTTATCCCAAATATTTTTTCACATTTCAATATATCTCTCAAATTCTCTATTTAAAATGTTGCATGATATTCCATGCTTGTGATAAATCATGAATTATAATTTTCTAAGCTATTTCTCTGTTTCTGGATATTTAGTTGCTTTAAAGATTTCTTTATTACCAGTAATACTTTAATAAATATTTTTATGTCTACCACCTTTTTTTTTTTTTCTCTTGCATTTTTCCTTAGATTAAATTTTTATGAGCGGGATTAGTGGGTTAGAGTTTGAAAGGGTTTACACCTCTTGATATGTGTAAAGGCAAACGTTTTAAAACCTCCGACAGGGGCTTCGGGGTCCTAACTGTAGAACAGAGCTGTGGCCTCCACGTGGAGCCCCGTCACGTTCCTTTGGATTCAGTAACCAGTGGTCCTAACCATACGTGAGCACTGGCCAAGGCCCCAGGGCCACCTGTGACCTCTTGCATCTGCTGGTGGTGCCAGTTAGAGCCTCGAGGCTGTGAGGCTTGTTCTCTGATTCAGCCTGGCTCCTCGCCTTCTCCCAGCTATTCTGTTCTTCAGGTAGTGCCACCATCCCTCAAGAATCCGGGGAAGCCGCTGAACTGACAGTATCCTGAAGGGATCGTCTAGCTAGGCTGAACCTCGTAAGCCTTCAGGTTCTAACATACTTGCAGTGGTGCTGCGGAGGCTGCCTAGGGTTCCCATGGATTTGGGTGGGGTTCCCAAGACCTTCCATGACCTGGTGCCTGCCTACCAATCCATCCTGAAGCGCCATTGCTTCTCAACATGTCTCCTCTGCTGCGCCCAGACTAGACTCTGGTCTGGCCCAGGATGCTGCCTTGGTTGCATCTCCTCCTGGCTCTCACTCGAGTTGCTCCCTCACCCTCTGCCTTTCCAAACCCTGCTCCTCCTTTTAGACTCGACACTAGTTGCAATTCCTCTAGACCCTGGCTCTGCCTTGCAGCTTGCTGTCCCTCTGCTGCAAACTCTTACAGAACCTTTAGTCCCCACTCCAGGACTTAGCACACAATGGTAAGCTTTCCGGTAAAGTTCGCTCTTGAAATTTTTTACCTCTTGAAGATAATTGTACACTCCTCGAGGGCAAGGACCATGTCAGTCTTCCCCTCTAAACGCCTCAGAGCCTAGCTTTGGTGCTGAGCCCTGTGCCAGAGCTCAATAAATCGAATGTGACCCATGAAATCAAAATATAAGTGCACCATGATGCAGTGTCAAAGTGTTTCAGCCATTCTTTTCTGATGTATTTTCAACATAAATGCCCATATTCAGACATTCCTGAGGATCTTCTTAGACTACTCGTAGATGGACCATGCTCAGGTCTTCTCTATCTGGTTGCAGTTTGGGGGTTATAAAAATAAGTTAATGTTGGAAAACCATAAGCTGGTCACTTTTTATTTCGAAGTCCTTGATAATGCACTCGGTGGGAAGGATGATTGGTGGAGGTGACGAGGCTGGATGACGAGTAGTAAGAAGCACTGGAATGAAAGGCTGTCTGGTCTTTAAAAGGCAAGCGTCTCTGGCCCCTGGAACAGTGCTTGACTTGTGAAAGGATGTCTTCTGCTATTCCCGTTCTTGAAAAATTGGTCCCAGGCTTACCCTGCTGTCTTTACAGCTCACTTTACTTCTGATCATCAGGAGTCCTCAGGGAAAGCCACCTCAGTGCGCCCTGGAGTCCCAAGCCCTCCTTGTTCTCCAGGGCACGGCCCGGCACACAGGGGACCCTCTGGCCGGGAGTCAGGAGCTTCCAGGCTGGGCTGGCTCTGCTGCCCCCCCCTCCACCCCGCTGCACGGCTCTGCACGTGCTTGGGTCTGGGCGCGCTCACTTGTAAAATGACATGCCTGAATCAGGCCATCTCTAGGCTCCTTTGTAACTGAGATTAAAAACAAAATAGTTGAAACTCTCTTAAGAGGGTGAGCTTGGGTACCGTTGCTAACTAAACATGAGAACTAGGCTCTCTGACACATTTAATGACATGTGTTAGTATGTGTGTAGAACTTTACACTTAACTTGCATTTCTTTCTTTCTTTCTCTTCTTTTTTTTTTTTTTCTAGCCAAACATCATGTCAATGGCAACAGAACAGTTGAACCTTTCCCAGAGGGAACACAGATGGCTGTATTTGGTAAGATAACAACTCTGAAAGAAAACCCAAATTGTGTGCAAAGCCTAGTGCCAAGTTTCTGAGTTTAGCAAGTGTCCTCAGGGCTTCAAAATCTGGGCTCTTCTAGATATTTACAAGTCTTTGCAGCCAAAAAACTATCAAGTTCTTAGTATATCTGGGATCAGAAAAGCTCATTCTATAGAATTTAGTATGCTTTCCTTTCTCACTTTGCAAATCAAATATCAAACTGTGTATTTACTATTTCTTATGTCCACACTGTGAATTAACCTGATAATTTAGGAGTTGAGTTTTTCTTCCCCAGGAAGAATTTTTTTTCCATATATATATATATATATATATATATATATATATATATATATATATATATATATCTTTATTAAAGCTGGGATTCAAGGAGTTTTGAGATGTTATTCCACAAAAATCAATAATCAATCTAATTGAATGGTCTCTTTCTCTTCCATTATGAATTGAGCATATTCCTTTTGTTTGTTTGTTTCTTCTGGTTCCTTCCCCTTAGCCTTTAGACAGATTCTATGATCTCTTTCATCCTAAAAACCTGAATTCCCCTTTCTTCAGCCCCCCTCCAGCTTCCAGCTTCCCCTGGTCCTGATGGAAGTCTCCTACAAGGGCTCTTGATGTAAAACTGCTTAAGGCATTGAAGTGTCTTTGAGCCAGAAATTAGCCTCCTGACAACAGTGTCTCTAAATTAGCATATTCAGGATAAAATGTTTCCCTAATCCCAGAGTTAGTCATCACTGATGATTAACAGTTGGAGAGTTATGAAACAGGGACCCACTTCTGCCTAGGTGTTTGTAAATCTTGCTCTGTATGGGCCGTCACCTTTTTAAATGTACTGGTCAGTGATTAGGAGTTATTATGTTCAGAAATTTAAATGGAGAATTTGGTTTTTGAAGAAAAAAGCATCAGTGGTCACTATAAGATGTCTGCTAACTATTTGATTTGTTAACTTTCCTCTGAGAAATTATGTTCAGATGATGCCATTTTACCTAAGTTGTAGGCCTAGCACAGTGTCTGTTACCAGGGGACAACAAATGTCACATCAATGTTCAAGGGTTCTTTTGATGATTTTTTTTTTTGTCTTTCAGATTTGTGAACCCCTAGAAACTAGGTTAGAAACTAGGTTCCATGTCATACTGGGAAATGTAAAATGAGACTGACCTGTCATAGATTTCCCCCTGTCGTGGTATTGGAGGAAAGCCTCCTTCCCAAAGGACTGATGACATTGTTTGCCACAGAATTGGAAATATCAGTGAATAAAGCTCCGTGGCGAGATTATTATTACTATTATTTTGTCAAAGGTTTGGTTTAGAGAGGCTTTCCTAAAAATCCTAACCGAAGGCCTTCATTGTTTGACTCTGGGCAAGCAACTCCCCCCTCCAAGCCTCAGTTTTCTCACCTGTAGAATGGGAAGGCTGACGGGGTGCTCTGAGACCCTTCCCTTGGCTTCTGCATCTTCCATACTTGGGGCTGAAGGCTCATCTGGCCTCAGGCAGCCCTGGGAAGCCCACTGTGAATGGCCAAGGGGTGTGGTTTTAAAAGAAGTGAATTCTGTGCATAATTTCTACCAGTGCAGAACTATACAGATGATAAAATAGAATATCTCTTGACATCTGAGAAATTTTGCCATATTAGAACTGCTGTTTGGCTCTTCCAGATACTTAAATGAAGGCCTCTGTTTTCGTTAAGTGCATGCAAGCACTTTATATTTGTGTTTTCAAAACTGTCCTCACTTGATACGGCTTGTCCACCTGGCCTGCAGTGGAGTGAGGGAGTGGATGGGTTTTGGGGTGAGCTTCTGTCATTTGGGCTGTTTATAGCTGTACTGAGAAAGTCAAACTAAGTGCACCTCTTTGACATATCTCGGGCATTTAATCCTCTCAGCACCTTGTAAGGCTGGTAGGATTACATAATCCCCTTCTCAGAGAGCTCACATGATTTATCACAGGTCCCTCAGCCAGAGATGGTGGAGCTTGAATTTGAGCCCAGGTCTAACTGACCGGAAGTCCACGCTCTTTTTACCGTGTCCCCTGACTCTTGGCCTGGTTACAGGACTCCTGGGAGAGTCTGGTAGAGTCGGAAATGCCTTTCAGCTGGATCCATGCACAAAAGCATGATTTCCAGCCGAGCCGATTTAGCAAATTGATTTGTGAATTTCTGTGTATTCCCAGAGTGCTCTGAAGGACTCTCGAGACACAGCTTTTGCCAGGAAAATACTGCTTGGAGTGACGTCTCCTACTATTTATCGCTTTCCCCCATTTGATTTTAGTAGCAGGTATTAACGTGCAGGAGAATGTCTTACGTTGACTTGACTGTGAGATCACCAAAGCAACAGTGGCACTTTCTACTTGTCCAGACTCATTCTTCAGCCTGGGAAGTCAGTATTTTATGCCAAAGGAGTATCACCAGTTTCAATTTCATTATCTATTGGTTAATCATTTGAATGTACCTTACAGAATGCTGTCTGAATAGAAACTTTTAAATTTAATCCACTCTGAAAGTGGCCACTGAACGAATGGCCATTAGCATTGAGCTTAGGGTGGGTGATATAAGGAAGAGTAGAGTGAGGGTCAAGGGCAGGCTCCGTTCTGGAAAATGTATGAATGTGTTATTATACCAAGTGACCAGAGAATATATAGACGGCTCCTTAAAAGCTCTTTCTGGCATGTAATCTTCACAGATTATTTTTAAAACAAAAAGACGTTCATTTTTTCAGGTTTTCTTTCATGGCCCAGTCAGTTTTATCCCTGTCTTGTTTTCCTGTGATCACGGTTCTTTAGCCGTTCTGTTGCCCTTTTCTCTCCTCTGCACTTTAGGACAATGGTAATGAGGGTAATAGGCCTGCTGTCCCGGTGGGCTTCTACTCGTCTGTGTGTGATGCTCTCTTTCAAGTCAGTGGGAGCCCCTTTTTTACAGGCCGGAGAAGCGGAACCGAACATGTTGCAATTACTGAATGTCTTTGTTCCGGGTGGCTGAGTGCCCTATGTCCGCCGTCTCTCTAATCCCACCACAGCCCTGTGAAGTGGGCATCACTGTGCTGTTTTAGAGACGGAGAAACTGAGGCACCCAGAGATGAAAGCAATATGGTCAAGTAGAGGGAATGCTTTCTCTGGCACGAGGACATCCACGTGACACTTGCCAGCATGCTGTGCCTGACCTAGAAAGGTCCTCTCCGGCTTGCGATAACTTCAGGAAGGTGACATCCTGTTGGCGGAGGGTCCCTCCGTCCTCCCAGGGAGCAAGCCTCCGGCCTCTCTGTGGTGTTCGTTCTTAAGCACGGAGCAGCTATTCACTTTATTAAAAGTACTCCATAGTCAGGAAGATTTATCGTTTCCAAGTAAAATAGACATTTATTAATTGAGGAGAGTGCAGAGAAGTCAGGGGTTGGGGGCTCCAGTCTTAATTGGTGAAGATTTTTAGTACAGTTTGAAAAAATGAAATACAGTTTTTTAAAACTTTCGAGTTCAGTACTTGACCATAATAACACTTATCATCCAAACTAGGATACTTTTGAGAGTGAAAAGGGCGCTGGTAAAAATTATGTTAAAATAATGAGGTACCCACCTGGAGGACTTCAGGCACATGGGATATAATGTCACCCTCTAATGAGAGTGTATATTATAAGACATTGTGTCAAGAATAATAAATACACATTGAGTAAAGCTGAAATTGAAAAATAATGAACTTAGAGATATAAAATGAAATAAACAAATGAAAAAATTCCAATGCAGTAGACTTACATTATGTACCGTATAGCATCAACACCAGTAGTTACACAACTTCCAGGATTTTACTCAGTAAATATTGTTATATTCTTTCTGAATGACTTGAAATGAACAGTTAATTCATATTTATAAAACCTGGCTGGTAGCATTTCAATAAGAGATGGGGAATTATCTGATTATACCCTTGCAATTCTAATATTGTACTAATACTGTCCAATGATGTAGGGTAATGAACTCTCCATCAGTAGAGGTATTCAAATGAGAGATCGTTCCTACCCAGTTGGGAAGTGGAAGTAAATAGCCTTTAAGATCCTTTCTTCTCAGTTAATGAGAATTTTCTCTGTTTCAGAGTGTTAAACCTTTTTGGAAAAATTATTCCTAACTCTAAATTCTTTGATCGTATCATTTAGAAACCCATATCCAGGCTGTTTAGTGAGAGGTAAAATTCTGCAGTGAGAAACTGTAGTGGTCAGGAATTGATGGATACCAAGCAACCACAGCAGAAGTACCTCTGCGAATTCTTAGTGTCGCTGTAGGTTTTTAGGCTCCTACTAGCCTGATAGCGATGGCTCTGGGAACTCAAACCACTGCAAAACCTGTTCTCTATGTCAGGTTCTCTTGGGCTCTTCAAACAAGAGGGAGCAAAAGACAATCCAAGACATCATGAAAGTGTGCTATGCTCTTGTTACACTTCTCTGTTTTGAGCCAGGGGGCCAAGAATTTGCTAGACTCTTTCCTGACTAGCTGTGTGGAAGGACTGATCCCAGAGCAGAGGCCAGTGGCTGTCAGAGGCCCATAGGCAGGCCTCACTCTGGGGGACTCACCTTCTGTACCCCAAGGGAGAAGAGATCAGTGTCTGTAAGATGAACCAATCATAAGATATTCCCCCCCCGCCCCCCCACCGCCCCGACTTGAATTAGAGGTGAATTAGAAACAGCCACAATTACTTTGTCTGCCAGCCAAGAAAACAGCATTGAAAGCAGCAGGCAATACGTCCAACTTCAATGGAAAATATATTAGTGTCTCATTGGCTAGGATCCAACATTATGTTGGTAAATAATCAAATCCCGGTGTGGCATATTTCTCCCTGAACCTTGACTGAAAACTATTGAAGACCATTCTGTGAGCTGTGGAGCTGCAGTCACTCATTCTAGGAAAAAGGCCAGAAAGAATGACTTTGAAATGTGTTTGTAATTAACTAAACAGTCTAAATTCACAAGATCCTTAGAACAGCAGGTTGCTCACTGGCATGAACTTCTTAAGTGAGGAGGCATTTGGGGAAACAAAAATAGGCCTTCCTTCCATGGTGATCTGAAGCACCTTTAAGGGACAGCAGCTGGTCGTCTGGAGACATGTTGTAAGACACATTTTATTTTATGTACCTCTCTTGTGTGTGTGATGATCACATTTCCTTTTCGAGTATGGAAAGGTCTGATGATAATATAGGCAAAGGGGAGGAGACTTTCCAGAGCCTGTGTTGAAAATTCCTTTTGGTTTGTGTGGCACTGCTCGGGATGGCTCTGGTCCTGCTCGAGAAGGCACAGGCGTGGTGTTGGAGAGGGTGTCCTGGAGTGGAGAGGGTGACAGCGTGGCAGCAGGAGTGCGGGAGGGGATTTCTGTGCCAAGAGAGAGGAACTGCACCCCTAGTAGGAAGGAGTGGGTCAAATAGTGTCTGACAAAGTAACACTTGTCTGGAGAGCACGTACCCATCAACCTCAACTACGTGGAATGCTTGTAAGAACCAGAAAGTAAGCACGCCCTGCCCACCAAAAGTTGCGGAGAAGTCCCCAGAGAATTCAGAATTCACTGAGGTCTTTGGAATCAGATAGATCCTGGTACGTGACTTTAGACAAGTTTCTTGGGCCTTGCTATAAAATGAAATAAGGGAAAATTAAAATATATATAAGAAATGGCAAAATAACATACATTAGAATTAGGTGAATATTAGACCAAAGAAAAATATGAGAAGTAAAATATGCAAAGAGGGCATGCTATAATACTATATAATTTATAAAACTTGGCCACAAATGTGGCTCTGTGTTTCCTAGCGGCAACATGAAGATCAGTTGGTTGTATGATTGGTTTCAGTTTTTTAGAATTGTGGTAAAATATACATAACATAAAGTTTACCATTTTAACCATTTTTAAGTGCACAGTTCAGTGCACTTAAAAAGTGCATTCACATTGTTAGGCAACCATCACCACCATCCGTCTCCTGAACTTTTTGTCTTTCCAAACTGAAATTCTATACCTATTAAATAATAACACTCAATTTCCCCTTCCCACAGACCCTGCAGCCACCGTTTGACTTTCCTTCTCTATGAGTTTGACTACTCTAGGTACCTCATACAAGCAGAATCCTACACTATTTGTCCTTTTGTGACTGGCTTATTTCACTTAGCATAATGGCCTCAAGGTTCATCCAGGCTGTGGCATGTGTCAGAATTTCCTTCCTTTTTAAGGCTGAGTAATATTCCTTTGAGTGCACATACCATATTTAGTTTATCTATTCACCTGTCAATGGACACTTGAGTTGCTTCCACATTTTGGCTATTGTGAATAATAGCGTTATGAACATGAGTGTACAGATATCTCTTTGAGACCCTGCTTTCAGTTCTTTTGGCAAATACATCCCGAAGTGGAATTGCTGGATCATATGATAATTCCCTGTTTCTTTTTTTGAGAAACCCCTGCATACCATTTTCCACAAAGACTGAACCATTTTACATTCCCGTCAGCAAAGCACAGGGTTCCAATTTCTCCACCTTCTTGACCACGCTTGTTATTTTTATTTGTTAATAGCCTAATGGGTGTGAAGTGGTGATTTTCAGTTTTACTTAATGATCCTGAAAATCTACATGATTGGGGGAACCGTAAAGTTTCTTGATTCTAGAACCAGAAAGAAATTTCTTTCAGGGTACTTATAAGGAGGACACTGTGATGTAAGACAGTCAGCAGTACTGCTGACGGCGCCCTCAGCGTGAGCACTGAGAGGAGATTCATGAGCCCTTGGTCGCACCACTCTTGTCTTTGGGCTCCTGACATCCACCAGGAACAATTCGGTCCACCTTCCCCCCACGGGTGCCACAGTGTGCTTCCCTGGCTTAACCCAGAAAGAAGTTACTTGTATTGTATCTAAAACAATCGATGGACTAGATAACTTTTAGGGAATTTTCTATCAATATTATTTCTTTCAGTGGAGTTTTAAAAAGTATTTATTTTTTCATTCTTTATTGTGAAAAATTTCAACCATACATAAATGTAGACTAATATAGTGAAGCCTCACTAACTCAGTTTGAGCAGTTATCACTCAGGGCTAATGTGTCTCATCTCTAGTCCCATTCACTCTCTCTTCTTCATCCCAGGTTATTTCAAAGTAAATCTCAGATATCAGATCATTTCATCCAGGAATACTTTGGCACATACCTCTTTTTAAGAGCAGTTTTTAAGAAAACATACCACAACGCCATTGTCACACCTAAAAAAATAGTTCCTTAGTATCATCAAATATCCCATGAGTCCATATTTCCACTATCGTCTCATAAACGTTTTTTCAAATCACCTGTTTGAATCAAGGTCCAAATAGAGTCCATACACTGCAATGGGTTGACATAAATAGTCTCTTTTAATCTCTAGGTTCACCTCTCTCTCTCTCTTTTTTTTAAAAATAAATTTATTTATTTATTTATTTTTGGCTGTGTTGGGTCTTCGTTGCTTTCTCTAGTCTTGGCAAGTGGGGACTACTCTTTGTTGTGGTGCGTGGGTTTCTCATTGTGGTGGCTTCTCTTGTTGAGGAGCACGGGCTCTAGGCGCACGGGCTTCAGTAGTTGTGGCATGCGGGCTCAGTAATTGTAGCTTGAGGGCTCTAGAGTGCAGGCTCAGTAGTTGTGGTGCACGGGCTTAGTTGCTCCGCGGCATGTGGGATCTTCCCGGACCAGGGCTCGAACCCGGGTCCCCTGCATTGGCAGGCGGATTCTTAACCACTGCGCCACCAGGTAAGTCCCTCTCTCTCTCTCTCTTTATTTTTCCTTATAATTTATTTGTTTAAGAAACTAGATCATTTATTCTGTATCATCTCCTTCAGTCTGGATTGAATGAACATGCTTGAAAAGCCTCTGTATTTTCTACAAATTGGGAGTTAGAGGCCTGATCTGAATCTATAGGTGGGGTGTGTAAGCCGTCCAGGAGGCATTTAATAACTGGCTCTCTTTCTTTTGGTGAAGTTAGCAGCCCCTAATGATCATTGCCTTGACCTATTATTTTATTAGAAGCTGCAAGATGGTGACATTTAAATTCTTGCATTTCCCTTTATTTATGAACTGGAATATTTCTCTAAAGAGAAGTTTCTCTTTATCAACTATTGGTTACCTTGACCTCCAGTTGATTAGGAAAGCAGCTTTGTTTTTTTCCTGGGTTTACCGTTTTGCTCCGTGTATCTGAGCATGGGTTAAATGTATATTCATGAGTCAGAAGCATATATAAGTATAGTTGCTTAAGTGATGGAAACCTCTTTAATTTGACTGAATGACCATTTTCACTTGGGCATTTAATCAAATTGTTGAAATTTGTAACCATTTGGTCAAACGTTTGAAAATAGAGTCACAGTAGACAGACTGCCTCTACAGATTTGGGTAAAACAAAGAAATAGGCACATAGTCAGGTGACAGAAGGTTATGTCTCCAGCAAAGCTGGATCTAAGGGGCAGACATCTTCTCTCCTGTTCTCGCCCCAGATCTTGTGACCAGGGGACGTGCTCCCGTGCACATTCCAGTCTTGAACCTCAGCAGCCCAGGGTGAAAAAGCAACTCCAGAGAGGGCCTGAGGGCTGGGGGCCGGCTTGCTTCTGGATGTGGCATGCTTTCAGAGTATCAAAATGATGAAAATGGCTAAGCAGCCAAGAAATGACGAAGCCTCAGGAATGCTGCCCACTGCAAAGACGTAACAGCTGGGCTCTTTCACCTGGAGCTCTTTCTCGTGCTTTTGGCTTAATATTGTGAATGCGTAGGAGGGTAGCAGGAGACATGTTTATCAGAGTGCGTTTTCTCTACTTTCCAGTTTTCACAGACAGAATAGGTAAAACTATCTGTGGTTCTCACTGCCAAACATTGTGGGATTCAAGATGGGAAACTATTTACTGGCTCACTTATGTTTTTCTCTCATTTTATTTTCATTATTTATTACTTCATGTGTTTTTTGTTTGTTTGTTTGTTTTTGGTAAGTTGTCTCAAATTCTTCTTTTGGAATGATGCAGTGTATAAATAAAGTAAATAAAAGTAAAGTAATTCCTATGAATGAAATTTCTTACATCCAATACAACGTATAGTTTTTTTAAGGAAATCAAAATCAAACAGTGCCAGTTCTGTTTTTGCCAGGGATAACTGGAAATGTTAGCACTGAAACCCTAGGAAATGAGATTCAGTTGAAGTGACATGTTTGATCCATGCTGAGAAACGATCGTTTAGCTTGGCATGCCTTTGGCCAAAATAGTGTGAGCAATGATGAAAGACCCTGTGAACTTTTCCTAAATTCTTGTGTCTGGAGGAACAGCAAAACCCCCGGTGTCCGTATACACCAGGAGCTATTCCACAAAACACCTTTCATTTTCCCCTTGTGTCATCAGTGCCCCGAGACTTAGATAAAGATCGTAGTTGACCAAGACCAAGTTTCCTTGTTGAGCCCAGTGACACTGGGACCAACAGTGGTGCTTGCCAGATGGATATCCTTCTGGTGTACATCCCACCATATATCCTTCCAAGTCTCAGCTGTGATCCCAAGACTCATGATAATATGGAAAGAATTAACTGATAGCTCATGGTAGACCTTATCATGAACAAATGTGGCTTTCCAGATGTGGCTTTCCACAGTCATGCCTACTCAGGAATCAGTACTGTTTTGTTTGTGGGAAAAAGACATTTTATTTTTTTAGCCACATCTCTGGTCTCCCCTAAAACCCCCTGTGCAGTCCATTGAATCTCGAATGCCTTTCTATGTGATGACCCTTTTCCATTTTCTTAATTTCCAAAAGATGGTCACTTGTCAGGTCAAGATGAAAATGTCTCCATGTGGAAGGCTGCATTCATCTTGCTTCTGACCACCCATGTGTCCATTTAGTACTTGGGAGAATTTCTTGTCACCCTCTTTTCCACCAGGCTTCCTTTCGTTGGTGTATGACCTTTGTCTAGGCGGCAGTGACATTTGCATTGGGAAGAGCGGAAGAGTTTGTATTCACCTCGTAGGGAACATTAAGGGAGGGTGGATTTGGGGCGGGCCATCTGGGGAAATTTCAGGAATATGATCACACTAGGAGCTTGGAGTGAGAACTGCAAGTGGGCTGTCAGGAATGCATGGGAACTGCTTCCTAGCCTTCCTTTCTTTTGGCTGAATAACTCGCGATTGGCAAGTATGTCCTTTGGCTAGGCCTTACCTTAATAGCTTTGTAGTAGAAATGTGCAAAGGTGACCTCAGGACGGAGAAGGCCCTGTAGGCACAGGTTCAGCATCCGGCCTTGCTTTCCCACATGGAAAAAATGAGCTGGATTCCCAAGCAAATAGTATGTGCTTTATTCCTGGTGCCAATACAGAGGCCTTCAGTGACCCACACAAACATCTGGAAACAGGTGCACCAGCTGAATGGCAAATAGCTCTCCAATTGCTGTTAATGCATTGGTAACTGGACTGAAATTTCATCCCTGTTTTTTTTCTTCCATGTAGGACATTTTTAATCTACCTAGTAATGAAGTGGCTGTAAAAACAATGCCACCACCAACAGCCAACTTTTACATTTGGGTAGTAAATTTCATATTATAAAGTGTTTTCATATATATAATTTAATTTTTTTCTTTGTGTTTAATTCTGAGAAGACTGAGGCTCAGAGAGATTAAGCACCTGTCCCAAGGTCAGGCTACTTAGTTAATGGTAGAACTAGGTCTAGCACTCAACTAATTTATTCACTTATTCATCACATGATTTATTGTAGCAGGAGACAAACAGAAAAAATACCTCCCTTCAAGGAACTTACACTCTAGTAGGGTAGGACAGAAAACAAGATAAATAGGTAAAATATTTGTTGTGGGATGTCAGATTGTGATAAGTGCTATTGATTAAAATAAAGCAGGGGAGGAGAAGAGGAAATGCCTGGTTGGGGGTGGGGTGAGGGATTGCAATTTAAAATAAGACAGTCAGGGAGGCATCAATGAAATGGTAATCTTTAAGCAAAGACCTAAAAGAGGCACGGGAGGTTACTATACAGATATCTGTGGGAAAAAACATTCTAGGCAGAAGGACTACAAGTGCAAAGGCCCTGAGGCAGGGGTGTGCCTGGCATGAGGCCTGTATGCTGGAGTGTAACAAGCAAGGAGGGAGCAGTAGTCGCTGAGGCCAGAGATGAAGAGGGAGTTAAATCATGAAGGGCCTTTGGTAACTGTGGGGACTTTGACTTTGACTTTGACTTTGACTTTGCATGCCAAGGGGAGCCTTTACAGGATTTGGGGCAGAGGAGTAACGTCATATGACCTATTTTTTAAAAGAATCACTTTTGCTGCTGTGTTGAAGATAGAGTGTTTAGGATGGTGAGAAAAAAAGCAGGGACGCCATTTAGGAGAATGTTGCCTCCTAGCCTAGTACTTCTGGCTTGAACACACACTGTCTTTAATTAATAATAATAATAATGATGATGATAAAGCTTAACTTGCACTTGTGTATCTTTCTTAAATGCTATATCTTTGTACTTTTAGAATATTTTCTATCCCCATATATTAAGCATTTAAATGGTCCTTTAACATGATACGTTAGCTAAAAACAGATACAAATCCTTTGTAGAGAGTATTTAGATATTATTATTGCTCTACTTATAGATCCATATTACTTGCATTTTTAGATGGAATGGATTGAATTAAACCATTCAGAATCACGTTGAATGTGTGCATTGGATTCCATTCAAAATGGGTTGTTCCACAATACATTGAACAGTTTAGAAGCACTTCAAATTGTACTTCTGGTATATGCAAAGTATGCAAGGGAGCGCAGGTCAACAGACTGTGGTGATGTGATTTAAAATGTGAAATCAATGCTTAAGATAAGACTAAACACTTATCAATGAAATAAATCAGCATTTACATAAATCTCTTAACTCTTCCAGCTCCCAGAACTCTTGGGATGGAATGTCAGATATTTGTTATCAGCTGAATTTGGGTTTAAATTGTAAGTCAGCAGATTTCTGAAATTGAGTATGCTTCTGAACCTCCAGCTGATAATAATTTTATCTCTAGACAAAACATTTTTTAAAAATTCAGTTGTCTGAAGGGACTGGAGAGGACCCAAATGTTGGGTCTCTGGGCAGCACCTGGAGGGAACACAGTTCCTGAAATACGGGCAACAAACTTGGTAAGCACCACATTTAACCAGCTTTTTCCCTGAGGGCACTTCCTAGTTCACAGTTGCTTATTTAAAAGAGAGAGTACAAATAGAAAGTGGCTAGCTTACTAGGCTGAAGAAGCAGAGGCTGAGTCTAAGGGCTGCTAGAGTAGCTGTAAATCAATGGGAAACATTCTGTAAGGAAGGAGCAATAGAGGGGGGGAGCCCCAAACTCTCTGTACCAAGTCCCCTCAAACCTGTGGCTGGCTCTGTGCATGTACAGGGTGAGACTCCAAGGAAACCTTGGAGAAAGCAACCGCTAAAAGGCTGAGATTTCAGCAGGTGCTTGGTTCTATGAGAACGCTGGAGTTCAGGTCCTACTAAGTTAGAGAGAATTGTAAACACTTTAGGCTTTTCCTTGGAACTCTAGGAAGGCCATGTCTTAGGAGTAAACCCAGGGTAAAGGGTTACATCTTAGGGCTAAGGGGAAAAAGCAAAATAAACCCATTCTTGTAAAATCTAACACTAAGCTTCCACAGGATCAAGATGACCCAGATTTAATTGCTTGCCAGGAAAAAAGTCAACATTTTTTGGAGAAAAGTTACAAAATTTAGCACATATCATCCACAGTGTTTTAATATGCAATAAAATTATCAGACATGAAGAAACAACAGCAAAAAAGATTAATAGTTAAAGAAAAAAAGTCAATAGACGCAGGCCCAGAGAAGAGTCAGATGTTGAAATTAGCAGACAAGGACTTAAAACAGATATTCTAAATACGTTAAACAATTTACAGGAAAAGATGGACAGAATGGGGTAATAGAGTAATATAAGCTATATTAGAAAAATGTAAACTATAAAAAAAGAAATAGAATTTCTAGGACTGAAAAATATAGCATCTGAAATTTTTTTTAAAAAGCTATGATTGGATGATCTTAACAGAAAGGACCTTACATTAGAAAAGGGATCAGTGAACTTGAAGACAGGTCAATATAAATTATTCAAACAGAAGGACAGGGAGAAAAAATATTTTTTAAAAAAATGAAGAGAGCCTTGGTGATTATGAGACAATGTCAGTTGGTCTGATATATGTGTCGTTGGAGTATCAGCAGGAGCCCAGAGAGAGATACTGGGGCAGAAATATATATTTGAGGAAATAATAATTTTAAATTTGATGAAATGTTATTGGGAGGTAATCAAGATGAATACCAAATATGGAGGGTCAAAGGCAGGGCTCAAATCAGGACCAAGGAATAAAGAGTTTTGAGTGGGCATAAAGATTAAATAAACGTAGATGACTATACAACAGGGAAGGTCCATTTTGCTCAAAGACCACCCCTGTTTCCACTTCCCACTCCAACTCCTTTTAGAAGGCATTGTTCCTTCTCCTCTGGTTCCATGGTGACAATGTGTTGAGATGGACTTAGACCTAAGTTCAAACCCTAGCTCTGTTTCTCACGAGCAAATCATTACAATCTGCATCCTGGGATCATCATTTATTAAACGAGAATAGTGGTAACTTTCTCACAAGGCAGGTCTCAGTGGGATAGACCATGTACATTTTATAGGGTCGTGCTGGTCATATAGTCGGCACTCAACAGATAGTAATTTCTTTCTTCTGCTAAACCTTTTCTCATTGTGGTTAGCTGGCATCGCTACCCACCCAGTTAGCCGGGTTAAGGAAATTATAGTTTATCTTAAGAGCAACAAGAACCATAGAGATGATAGGACCATGGTTGGATTTTAGAGAGATCACTCTGGCTTCAGTGAGAAGAATGGATTAGAATGATGTGTGATAAGACTTGAAAAGACCAAATTGGAGGCTATTGCACACACCCCCTCTTTATATCCTTCCCAAACAGCTGTATTTTCTCCTTTTCTGTCACAAGAGACCCTGCTTTGCCCATTAAAACCATAGCCTCAGTCATTACCAGCAAAAATAAAATCTGGTTCCCCTTTCCTCAAGGGCAGGGACGCTCTTCAAAGGGTGAGGGATGATGGTGGCCTGGACCAGAGTGAAGGCAATGAACATGAAGCCCAGTGGACAGATCCAAGAGTCCCCCTGCTAATCTGTCATCGTCTTTCTAGGGGATTGGATTACATCCCTGACAGAGATGCTTCTCAAAGTATAGATATGACCACATCATTCCTTTGCTAGGAAGTCTTTGTTTTAGAAGGGTAATCTCCACTCCTTAGTTTAGCATTTAAGACCTTGTAGAACCTATTTCCGATCTATTCAACTAGCCTTTTTTTTTTTCTTTTTAAATACAGCTTCTCACCCAGCTGTGGGGGGCTTCATCCTAGTTTTCTAACCACTTCCCACACTTTCACACCTTCAGCTGAAACCCTGCTCATCTTGGAAGCCTCAGCAACTTTTCCTCAATCTTTCCCCACAACTCCTCTTTGTGCCTTTGTTCATCAGATAAGATTTACCACCTTGCATTATGAGTAGATATTGAATTGGTTATCTCCCACTGTCTGCCTGCTTTTTGATGATGGGGACTGTGTCTTATTGTCTTTGGGTTACCAGGGCTGAGTCTCAAATATAGGCCCTTAGTATACATATTTGTTATATGAATCAATGGATACTACTCTGCACATCTGCAGTGGAAGTGGGAGAAACTTTTTTATATTCTGTTATTTAATTTACACAGAGTTGAGTAA
Organism: Balaenoptera physalus; assembly: GCF_965194825.1. Lineage (NCBI taxonomy): Eukaryota > Metazoa > Chordata > Mammalia > Artiodactyla > Balaenopteridae > Balaenoptera > Balaenoptera physalus. The sequence continues at coordinate 114,399,109 of NC_138886.1, forward strand.
GAGATGTAGAGAGAGACTTTCAGAAGAGGTCTCAGGGGACTTGTGGAAGCTTTTGAGGGATTTAGCAGTCAATGGCCCAGTGCATTTTATAGAGGATGGTTTTTCTCCTCAGTGGTGTACACGTGTCACCAGCCCAGTTTTCTGGATACCTGCTGGATGAATGACCTTCAGGGGGCTCCGAGAGGAGGTGGAGAGGACGGAGGTGCTAGGCAAAAGGAACTAATGTTTATTGACTGTATGTTGGATGCCAGGCAGTGCTGAAAGGAAGATATTTTCAAGGCAGAAAAAATGGTTGAGAGATAGGAAAGTGAAAGAGGAAGCAGTATATCCATGCCAGAAAGAAAAAAAATGTAAATGACAGTGGGGCATGCCAGAGGAAAGATGTAAGTTTCCAAATTCCTCAGATTCACTGGACCAGTAGCCTAGGGTATAGTCTATGATGCCATTAGAATTGCCTTGTTGTGTCTGGACCCTGTGGATCTTGCCATGAGATTTGGTGTAAGCTAGTGGCCGAGATTCACAGCTTCTGCTACAACAGAAGTCTTCTGGTAACACAAAAGCCTTGGTTTTCACTAACTGCCCTCCCAGCTATACCATACCATTCCTTCTTGATGAAATGGAATGACCCAGGCTGACCTTAGCTTCCCTATGTTTTTCTGCTTCTCCGGAAAGGTAAGAAGAAGGTCATATTGTACATTGTGGTTGCAGATTATTTGGGGGACCTTTCAGGAAGACTTCTTCATCTGGGATTTCTTTTCCGCCTTCACATGTCCTACATTTTCTCTTAGGAGTCAGCTGGAACTGAAGGCATTCTGCTGTGTTAATCAACACCCACTGGCAAATGTCATGGTCATTTGTTCACTGAAATTCCATCAATCTCTTACCCAATGTAGAAGGGAAAACAAAAGTGCAAGTACCTAGAGAAGGCAGGGCCCATGAACATATATATGTAGAAGACAGAGAAATACTAAAGGATGCTTCCTAGGAAAACTGAATGCTATTTTTTTTCTTAAGGCTTTCTTTTCTTTGCCCCAGGTGAGCTGTTGAACGTATTTGTCAGGCCCTGATAAAGCGCACAGCTCACTCTAAGCCGGCTTTGTCTTCAGCCTCACGTTCCCGTCCTCGGGAGGAGCTCGCTTCTCCTGCATTGAGGTGCTGCTGTCTGTCAGTCATCGGTCATCCTCTAGTCCAGCTAGCAGCCACTTGCTTTCCAGCAGCTACGAGAGCCGTGGTGCTTCCAGTGAGCTGGCTTGGTGAAGCCGGGGCTTTCACAGCGCTGGCGTGGCCACGGTCATCGTGTCCGGGGAACCCACAGCTTCATCAGCCCATACTTGGGGAGCGGTGTGGCTCCGCTGTCCTTGAAGGGGTCCAGACCCACTGGGCACACTCTGAGCAGAGCAGATAGTGAGTGGATTCAGAAATACGTGTAGTGAGGAGCAAATGAAGAAGCCTGTAATCAGCTTACAAGAGCTGTCTTCAGATGATCAAAGGGCTGACAGGTTGTCACGAGGAAGAGGGGCTATGTATGTCCGGTATGACCTTGAGGGAGAGGATCAGAGCGAAGGAGGGAAAACGCTAGGCTTTTGGCTCAATGTAGGAAAGAGCTTCCTAACCATCACTAGATCTGCAGGGGTGGACTGGCCTGCTTCAAGGTTGAGGGCAGTTCAACCATTTGCCATGATGCTGAGGGATGTTTTAATACTAGCAGGGCATTTAAGCGAGGTGAGAGGTCAGGTCCCTTGCAACCTTGGAATTCTGGTTCTTGAATCCTCTTGGTGAATAAAGACCTACTACTCTTCAGAGGCTATTCCTAGGATAGAGGGTGAAACACAACAACATGTATAAAGGACTTGGAGCTGCCTTAATCACAGTACAGAGGCACAGTGGAGCATATGTGTCTATGTGGGCATGTTTTAAATTTGGGAAGAGACTGCGAAGAATACTTAATAAAATTAAGGCAGCATTAGGAATTGATGTGGACAGAAGGTAATTGTCACTAAACACTGAAAATATCAGTCGGATTCTGATTGCTGTATGGTTTCTTTTCTAGCAGAAGGTATTTAAAAATTTTGTAGTTTTCAAGTAAGTTGTGATAAGGAAAGCATCTTGTTGAATTATTTAATATGATGTAGGTTTGCTAAAAAGCAAAGCTAACTTAGGAAGTGTATTGTGACTTCATTTACATTTCTACCTCCTGTATTCATCTTCTTTGGGAGAGTCATGGCGTTTTAGAGCTGAAAATTATCTTCAAATCCCCCTTCTCCTGCCCCCTTCTCTGCTGGACAGCTGACCAGCAGTGATTTACCCCAAGCCATGCACAGCCAGGGTCTGTGAATGTGTGTCTGTGGCCAGAGCCTGGCCGCCTCTTGTCTGTCTCAGGTCTTCTGAGTTGCCTTTCTAGAATTTAGCCAAGCACGGTCCCCATCTCTGCCCAGGTTCCACCTTCTGATAAAGGGCTCATACCTGTCCGATTGTGGCTGGAATTTGGGTTTCAGTTTCTTGCCCTGGTGGGAGCTCTCATCTGGACCAGATGTGACGTCATCAGAGTCATAACATCTGGATGTCATCCCTGTGCCTTTAAAGAGGACAAGGAGCCACAGAAAGGAGTGCCTTGGGAATGCGTTGGGAGTAGTGCACTGTGCCTTTGCTGTTGACTCTCCATATACTTTATTTATATACAGTAAAATCCCATTACAGAAAATGTAATTCCAGCAGAGTGCTCCATAAAGTCATGCTGTTTTCACGAGATCCACATGAACTGCCTCTTATTTACCAGGTGCCACTGAATTCTCTGTAATGGATAAAGTGATGCAACAGAATCACCCTTCAATCCTGCATCTGTAATCAGCAGGCTCTTAACTCAGGCTGCTCCACAGCGTCCCACGCAGACCAGCTTCTGACATTGTTGCTAGGGGTGCAGCATGGCACAGTGGAAAGAACATTGGCTTTGAATCCCAGGCATGCCTGAGTCGGAATCCTAGGTCTGCTTTGGTTCTGTGTCTTTGGGCAAGTGACCTAACCTCTCTGAATCTCCATTTTCTGATCCTTCAAGTGGGGCTAATGCCATCTTCCTGGTAGGGTTATTGAGAGATTCCACGTGCACACAGATACTCGTACAACGTGTGGCTCCCAGCCACACTTGAAAAATGTAAACTCCTTTGTACCTTTCCCTTCCCTTTCTTCCTTTTTCTTCTTATAATGTAAAGGATACTGGGTTATGTACTGTTTGTAGGAAAAATTTTATTTGCTTACCGATCACAGTCACAAAGTCACATTTAAAGTTGAGGAGAAGAAGAAAAGAGGAAAACAGTTTTCAATTCTTATTATTATTCTCTCCAGAGAGCCCTCAGACCATTCAATGACCAAGCTGGATGTTAGAAGTAACTTAGTTCTACTAATTTTTTCAGATGACACATTGAGGCTTAAGACATCCGTGTGAGTGGTCAAGAGGCACATAACTCGCAGTACGTTCTTTGTGAGTCTGGAGTGACAAAGACTTGGCTGGTGACATTGGGCAGGAAGGAGGCAGTGAGAAGGCAGGAATGTGAAGGGCCGTTAAGCTTTGAAAAAAGTGATGGGCTGAGAAGTAGCTGTTAGAGAAGGGAGGTCTGAGTTGAGTGGTGGTAACCAGAGAGTTATATGCTCAGGAAATGGGGAGACTGGCTCAGAGAAGTTCTGAGAGCTCTGGCAGAATCCAGAGAGGCTGTATATGAGACCACGAGGCTCTCTGTTTCATTTGAGAGTGGAGGGGATGGCTCTCGGGTTCTCCCACAGGACAGTGTGACGTCTCAGAGACCAAGGGTGACAGGAGAAGCAGCTCTGACCTTGGGTGGACTGAGAGAGGGAGTGTTGAGTGTGTGCACGTGTATGTTGGGAGGGGGAAGGTGGAGCAAGCAGGGAAAGTGAGAGAAGAGAATGGAAATGAACACTTATTGAGTACCTACTGTATGCTTGACACTTTTTCTGTGTTATTCATGAAATCCTTTCAGTGACTCTGTGATTAGTAGTATTTCTATTCCTAGTTTATAGATGAGGAAACTAAGACTTAAAGAGTATAGGGCTACAGCACAAGAATCTAGCCAATATTTTATAATAACTGTAAATGGATTATAACCTTTAAAAATTGTGAATCACTGTATTGTACACCTATAACCTATGTAATATTGTACATCAACTATACTTCAATTAAAAAGAAAAAGAAAAGAAAAAAGAGTATCAGGAGCTTCCCTGAGGCTGAATAGGTAGTAAGTGTTTGAGTGTATAGGCCTGGCTCAAACTGACCACCTTCGGTGCTTCTGAACCCGTGTCTCCAACAGCTCAGGAATTTGGCAGAGCAAGGGGACAAGTGAAATGAGAACTTTTTTTTTCTTTGTTCAGCACTACATTTTCCCTCCATATAATCATTGGGTTTCCACTTCAGAAGCCTCAAGGAAGATCTGAGCTCTCCATAAACTGGCACTATGGTTTCTAGGAGTACCCATTATAAAGTCCACCATAATTATAAAAGATGGTCCATTAAATTTTCAAAGAATTCCAGTTCAATTCATTAGACACCACCCCCGCCCGCTGCCCCATGCAGCCTAATACGGCAAAGTGCCATGATAGGTGATAGAAGGAAAACAAGGTCCAGAGAGGCGGGCCCTGTGTTCTTATTTCATGGTGCAGGGAGCCAGCAGTCATCCCATCAGGCAGACCATGTAAACGGCTGAGTGCAGAGGCTTGGACATGCCTTGGGGTTCCAAGAAGAGACACTTTATGTCTGAATGGCGTTCTGGAAAGACTTAGGGAGAAGGTGATATCTGAAATTATTCAGGGCGGGTCGGCAGGGTTTCCAAAGGTGGAGGTGGGTGGAAGATGCAGAGCGCGAGCGGGTAACGTGACGGCCAGCGAGGGTGGAATGGCACAGAGTGTTCTGGTTTGGCTGAGGAAAGGGTATAGATGTTAGAACTTTAATAACCACCTTAATCGTGTTGGTTATAGCACACGCGCATTAGAGAAAATTTGGAAAATATATAAAAACACAAAAGGGAGCAACCAGAGACAACTATTATTCTAATATTTTATTGCATTTCCTTCCAGACTGTGTATCTATCAATCTGTGTGAACATTTAAAAAAAAACTTCTTTTTGATTATGACAATTGGAATACATACTTCTTGTGCAGAAATTTGGAAAATACTGGAAGACTATAAAGAAGAAAATAAAAGTCACCTGTTATCTTACTCAGACTTAATAACCACTATTAACATTTTGATTTATCCCTTGAGTCTGTTTGTCAAAGTGTAAACAGACTAAACAAAACATGAACGTATTCTTCATACAGTTTAATATTTTGCTTTTTCTCCCTTAACATTATTTTGGATATTTTTACATGTAATCAAATAATCTTAGAAAAATGGATACATAGTACTCTACTCCAAATTATGGGTGGACCATCATTTATTAAATACTTTCTCTACTTTTGAATATTTAGGTGGTTTTAAATTTTTTATTATTATAAATAATGCTGTTAAAATATTTCTGGAAAATCAGTATTTGCCAATTGAAAAATTTTTCCTACAACTGCTTCATAGGAGTGGAATCATAGGATTAAAAGGCGTTATTAATGCTTAAGACTCTTGCATGTTACCTACTCATGGTTTTAAAGAAGACAAAGGACACTTCGGAAAGTGTCTGTGACGGAAGTTGACCTGAAAGCCATGGGTGGGAGTGAGGGAGCAAAGCTGAGGTGGGAGGACAGTTGAAGCGGCAGCAACTGGCCGGAACTAGGGCGGTGATGGGAAAGGGATGAGAATATGAGGGACAGATAACAGGACACCAGGAGACTGTTGAGACTGAGACACATAAAAGGGAAGAAAAACGGTGATTCTCGCCTTTCCTATTAAGGGTCTGGGAAAATTCCAGTGTAATTAAAACAGAGACATCAGATGAAGATGCTGGCTTGGTTGGTTAATTAGGTATTAGATGTTTTGAATTCAAGGTGTCAGGGAGCCTTCCAGGTGGAGATACCCAGCAGGGAGTTGGAAATGCGTCTTTCTAAAGCTTTCTTAGGTGGATGGTCAGGGGTTAGACCTACGGGTTAAGAGCCATTTCCAAATAGAGGATATGTGGTTTGAACTATGTAGAAAAAGGCTGCTTTAAATGCAGAAAAAGGAAAGTGTACCTTACAGCAAGTTAAAACGGGCAAGGTGACTTTGTGAGCTTGAGCTGTCAAACTGCAAAGGAGTTGGGGAGGAGGGGTAGTATGTGATCTCAGAAGTGGGATGGCCGTGTCACACTCGCTCTCCTGTCTACCTTTCCGGGATCCTAGTCGTGGAGGTAACCCTGGAAATGATTGCGAACATGGCTGTGTTCTGAGTAAAGTCTAAAAGTAGGGAAAAGAGCTGGAAGAGAGGGAATATTTGGACAAAATGTGAAAGGAACATGGGTGACTGCACATGTACTGTTGAAAGCCCAGCCTCCTTGTCGGTTTGCAGTCTGACGGGATGGAGCACTCTTCCTAACCCACCTGATGTCTGAAGGCTGTTACTCAGTGACACCTGTCGCAGGCAGAGCGGGCGAAGGGGGCGTGCTAGGGAGCAGAGCATGGAATGTACTAGGGAGCAGAACTTGTTCTAGCCAGTTTATGCAGAGTCCTGTGGCAGGGAAGTAAGACTGCCTTCAAATGTGCCAAAGTTGTAGTGATCAGCTTCTCATTTATTTTTAGAAAAACAGCATTTCAAAAATCACAGATCTTTACTCATCAGGTCAAAAATTGCAGTGTGAATGCAAAGGGCTTTTTGAAAATTTTGAAGTTTCATTAAAGTTCTTTCTGAAGATTTCAGCTGAGTATCATAAATGCTAAGGGAAAATAAAGTAATTCCCAAAAGTATTAAAAAATCCCATAGCCACAGATAATATTCATGAGAAATGACAGGTAAAAAGTTTGAGTATAAATGCAGGAATCTAAAGGTAACTCTAAATTTTGAAAATCCAGCAGGAGTTTTGGAAAATTTTTATCAAGTAACAAGTTTTAACGATTGTAGCCTGCAGACCGTTGGCATCAGTATCACCTTGGGATAAAATATTCTTTAAAGAACGATTTGGTTATATTCTGTAAAAGACACCTCTTATGCTCCAAGGCTCCAAGGTTCACCCGTCTCTTGCAGTAGGCCATAAAATAAGTCTCAACAGATTTCAAAAGAACACAATAAAGACCATGTTCTCTAAGTACAATGCATCAAAATGAAAAGCTAGTATAAGAAACAGGCCATATATTTGGAAACTAAATTGTACACCCTTAACTAATCCTTGAGTTAAAAGGAAGTAACTTGGAAATTATAAAATATTTAGAAAAGAATGATGAGGAAAGTACTGCATATTTAAATAAGTGGGATGTATTTAAAGCAAAACTTAGAGGAAAATATATAGCCTTAAATACATTTATCAAAAAACAAGAACACTTGAAAATTAAATAAGCTAAGTATTCATATCAAGAAAGTAGGAAAGGAACAGACTAAAAGTAAACTGTACAACAGAATAACCATAAAGAAAGAGCAGACATAGAAAACAAACCAAAAAAAAAAAAAAAAGAGGATCAGTGAAAGCCAAGATTTGTTCTGTGATGAAAACGTCTAAAAACAGAAATAGAAATAGGAAAACTTGAATAAACACATAACAATGAGACAGTTTTTCCTAATCCCTGCCTTCTCCTCTCCAAAGACACAAGGTCTAGGTGGTTCAGAAAGTTTTACTGTAACTCCAAGGAACAAATAAATTTTTCTTATGCAACATTACATAGGAGAAAAAAAAAAAAGAAGAAAAGAAATGTTAACCAGTCCATTTTATGAGGCCAATATAACCTTGATTCTAATTCTGGACAAGATAGTATAAGGAAATAAAATTACGACGTATTTTCCCTATGAACATAAATGAAAAAAATTGAAATAACATATTAGGAAAAGTAATTCTTCAATATTAAAATGCATCATGAGTAGGTAAAGTTTACCGAAGGATGGTTCAGAAAAATTTATAAATGTAATATATTACTTTAAGAGATTACAGGATTTGGAAACGCTGTGATCATCTCAAAAGAATGCAAGCATTGTTAACACTCAAATCTCATTCATGGCAAAAAGCTCTTTCTTTACAACTAGGAATGGAAGGAAACTTTCCTAACCTGAAAAAAGAGTATCTGCTGAAAACCTACAGCTAACCTCACCCTTCTTGGAGCATTCTCTCTAACATTAGGATGAGACAAGGCTTCCCACCATCACCCCTGTTTTTCAGCATTGTGTGGAAGGTCCTAGCCAATGCAGTAAAATGAGATAAAAGAAGGAGAATGAGAATTGGACAGGGAGATATAAAACTGTTAAAATAGGTTAGAATCATCCTTGTCTCTCTGTTTCTCTCAAACCCTGCTTCCGATCTGTCAGGAAATCCTTTTGGTTCTACAAAAAGTATCCCAAATCTGATGCTGACTTGTGACTTCCCCTGCTATTCCAGGTCTGACCCACCAGTATCTCTCACTCGGGCTATAGCAGTAGTTTCCTGAGCATTCCCAGCTTCTGAGGTTAGTCCACTCCAGTCTGTTCTCAGCAGAGAACAGCCAGAGTGAACCCTGTAAAACATGAGTTACGTCATTCCCCTCTCCTGCCCAGAACTCAGCCGTGGCTCTTCATTTCCCTCAGAGTAAAATCCGAAGTGCTTACAGTAGCCCCTGAGGCCCTACACGAGCCGGCTTACCTGATCTATGTCCCGCTGCCTCCCCCTGCTCTCTCCACCCAAGCCATCCTGGCTTCTTTCCTGCCACTTAAGCACAGCAGGCATGTTCTTGGTGCCTTTGTAGTGATGCTTTTCTCTGCCTGGAACACCGCGTACCGCAGATAACTGAATGGGTGACCTCCTTACTGCCTTCAAGTCTTTATTGAAGTCACCATCTCTTTGAGGTCCACCCCAAGACCTTATTTAATATTGCACCTTCCCCAGCACTCCTGATCCCTCTGACTCTGTTCTACTTTTCTTTTCTTTTTTTTTTTTTAATAGCTCTTTACCTCTTGCTATATCGAGTGCTTATTTATTATTTTTAGTGTATATTATTTGTCTTTTGCCACTAGAGTGTAAGCTCTGTAAGAGGTTAGGATCTTTGTTTTGTTCACTCATGTATTCCATGTGCCGAGAGCACTTCTTGGCACATGGTAGGCAATGAATAAATATTTGTTGAATACGTGAATGAAGGGCAGTGTGTTAGTGCAGGAACAGACAAATGAATGGAATATAACAGCCCAGAAACAGGATCACTCATAATGATGTAGGATAGAGATGACATTAGAGATAAGTGAGGAAGTAATAGATTATTTAATAAATAATAATTTATTTTGGATACTTGGTTATCCATGTAGAAAAAAGTAAATTGAATTCCTACTTCATACCCTACACAAAAAATTATTTCCAGATGGATTAGCAACCTAAAATGAAGATCAAAACTTTAAAAGTTCTGAAAATACAGGATACTGTCTTTATGATTTTAATGTATAGAAAGAGTTCTTATGATTATATACAAAAAGCACAAATTATAAAGGAAAATATAGAGAAATTTAACCACAATTAAAATTTAAAATACTTGCATGACAATAGGCATCATAAATGAAGGTAAAAGGCACATCAGATACAAGATGATATCTGCAAACATAAAATTGACAAAAGAATTAGTGTTCTGAATATATAAAAGCTCCAACAAATCAACAAGAGAAATATAATAAGCTAATAGAAAAATGGACAAAAGCAATTTACAAAAGAGAAAACATGAATGGCCAGTATACAATATGAAAAGATGCTTAACCTTACTGGTAATTAGCCAAGTATGTGTTAAAATCACAATGAGGTAAAATTCTGAAACATCTCATTGGCTAAAATTTATATAACTTGTAACACCAAATGTTTTCAAGGCCCAAGAGAGATCTCCTACACTGCTTGTGGGTCAGTTCACCTGGCAAGCTCTTCTTGCTTGCTTGTCCCTGGACGCAAGGAGCCAGAGTGCCTAGGCAACAGCAGCAGCATATAATCCAGTGGACTCTTGCTGTGTCCCCTGATGAACCTGTACCCTTTTGGGGACCAGGACCTCTAACTCTATCTACAGAGCCAAGAGTTCTGGGACAGGAAGTACAAAGTCTCCCAATGGGTCATTAGGAATGATGGTAAGTGGAGCCAATCCTGTTTTCACCCCTTTTTTCTAATACATGTATTTTTCTTTTTTGGGACACAGTATCCCAGTATCTTTGGGGTCATTGATTCCCTGCATATTTAGTGTTCCGAAAGATAGCACTGTACCGTCACAGAGAATTGTCCCTAAACTGGTGCTGCAACTGTGCCTCGGGGATGTTCCAGTGCTTAATCAGAACGGCAGCTTCTGGGTGGTGTGGTATATAATAAGATAGGTGGAAACTGTAGTCATGGGTTCATTGCTGCATATTTTGTGCTGTAAACCGGGTCTCCTGGTCTGAAACAGTGTTATATGTAACAGTAGTTGGCTGAGATTCTGAAAGCAGGAAAGTGAAACCCACACTTGGAATATGTCTTACTGTGAGAACAAGTCACCGGCCCTTTCAGCATGGAAGGAACCCAGCGTTTCCCCTTTGCCACCTAGTGGTTGGTTGTTCCCCTTGAGAAATTGTGCTGTACCAGGTGCTTGGAGATGGTATTTGGTGATGGCAATAGTGGATAAAACTTGGTAAGTGGGAGTCCACTGTTGTGCCAATGTTGACTCCATCTCTGCCACCATGGCCACTTTGTTCCTGTGCCCATCATGCCAGTACTGGGGTGGACAGTGGAACAGGCTGACCAGGCTGACCAACAAAGCCAGGTCACTTTGTCAGCTTTGTTGTTTAGTGCCTCTTTCTTGGTGGGTGCCCGCTGACTGGCTTTAACATGTGATGCAGATATCTTCATAGCACGTACTCACTCCTATGTCCATCCACATGTTTCTACCTCAGATTTCCTTGTTCCTGATCTTTCAGTATTTTTGTTTCTGGATTCTCACTAGCAGCCAAGCCATTTTCTAAAGGCTTGATTTCTAAAGTTGGGCTATTTTCCTTCCACATGAAGTGGGTAACTGGTGCACTGTTTGAAGGTCACCAGTTGGGAGGATTTTCCTTTATCACTATTTATTATGGCCACTCCTGCGTGAGACTACAGTGAGGCTGCTATGAATTTTTGGCTTGCATCTGTACATAGTAAGCCAACCATTTATAAACCAAAATCCAGCCTTTTTCTTGTCCTTCAGCTGGTTGTATAGCATCCCCTTACATCCATAGGTGTGAACTGAGGGAGTGGTTTTGGTGCAACCCTGGTGGACGCTGTGGGAGTCTGGCTACTTATTCCTACAAGACCACCTGGTCCTGTTATGTATGATTCCAGACGCACAGCTTCTATCTTGTGATGGATTGCTGTTGCACTCTTTTGACATTATGATTTGGTGGGTCTCACAAGACTTAGATTTTGATGGGCAATTTTAGCCACATGGTCTCATAGCTGGGCACTCTGCAGTAAGCATCACTAGTACCCAAGTGATGGTCTTGAGGTACCTATTCTCATTTAAAGAAATGAGCCTTCTTGGAGAAACGGCTGATTCCAGACATGGGGTAGGAAATATACAAGCCTGGAACATCCTGTCATACCAGATAGCAAGGAAGGAATAAGAGACTATTGAGAGTATTTCAAAAGGGACTCAGGAGACAATTTGAAGAGGCTCTCCCTAGCCAAAGATATGACAGGTAGAGCTTACAAGCTAATTGAAAGGGTGAAACATATCAAATATGTTTAAATAAATGCGTTTATAATGATATTTTAAAAACTAATTGGTCGGACTTCCCTGGTGGCACAGTGGTTAAGAATCCGCCTGCCAATGTAGGGCACATGGGTTCAAGCCCTGGTCTGGGAAGATCCCACATGCCATGGAGCAACTAAGCCCGTGTGCTACAACTACTGAACCTGCACTCTAGAGCCTATGAGCCACAACTACTGAGCCCGTGTGCCACAACTACTGAAGCCTGTGCACCTAGAGGCCATGCTCCACAACAAGAGAAGCCACTGCAATGAGAAGCCTATGCACTTCAATGAAGAGTAGCCCCCGCTCTCCGCAGCTAGAGATAGCCTGCGCACAGCAACAAAGACCCCATGCAGCCATAAATAAAAAAAAAATCTTAAAAAAAAAACCGATTGGTCAACCTTGGAGTGGGCAAGTTTATCATCTTGAAGACTGCTAAGTAAATGGACATAATTCAACATTTATCTTCCCTTTATTTTATGAACTGTACCACTGAGTAATAAAATAATAGTTGAGGGGAAGCTTTTCACTATAAAGGTATTTCAACTAATGAATGAAAAAGAAGTGAGAGAATTGAAAATCACCATTTTGCAGCTCTCAAGGAATTAACACATCTAAGCATTGAGCATCAGTAGATGCTAACATCACAAAAAGAGAGACAGCCAGACATTATGTGCTTCCTGATCAAAGAACATGGAAACCAGTCTGTAAAGACTGGAGGAAGTGTTTGCTCCTTCAAATGCACAGACCCTAGAATGTATATATATGTATAACTGAATCACTTTGCTGTACAGCAGAAATTAACACATTGTAAATCAACTATACTTAAATAAAATAAAATTTTGAAAAATGCACAGACACTAATGCAAGGCTACATGGATCATGAAGAATCAGGCAAACATGACACCACCAAAAGAAACAAATACAGCTCCAAAGGCAAAGAAACGGAGATCTGTGCTTTGCCTGACAACAAATTCAAATTAATCGTCTTAAAGAAATTGAATGAAATGCAAGAGAACACAGGTAGACAACTAAACAAAATCAAGAAAATGATGCATGAATAAAGTGAAAAGTTTAATAAAGAAAGAAAACCATAAAAAGAGCTAAACAGAATTATTGGAGCTGAAGAATACAATGGAATGTTGAAGTTCAGTAGAGAACTTCAACAGATTTGTACATGTAGAAGAATGAATCAGTGAACGCAAAGACAAATCATTTGAAATTAGCTAGTTAGAGGAACAAAAAGGACAAAGAATGAAAAAGAGTGAAGAAAGCTTATGTGAGTTATGTGATACCCTTAAGTGTTTGAAAGTTTCTATCATAGGAGTCCTAGAAGGAGAAGAGAGAGAGAAAGGGGCCAAAAGATTATTTAAAGAAATAATAGCTGAAAACTTCGCAAGTCTTGGGAGTGATAATGACATGCAAGTATAGGAAGCTCAAAGGACCCCAAGCAGGATCAACCCAAAGAACATTACTCTGAGATACATTGTAATTAAAATGTTAAAAGCCAAAGACAAGGATAGAATTTTGAAAGCAGCAAGAGAAAAATGACTTGTCCTATGCCAGGGGATCTCCAAGAGGCTATCAGTGGATTTCTCTGCAGAAACCTTGCAGACCAGTAGGTGGTGGGATGGTATATTCAAAGTACTGAAAGAAAAAACTGCCAGGTAAGAATACTCTACCAAACAAAACTGTCCTTCAGAAATGAAGAAGAGTTAAAGACATTCCCAGATAAACAAAAGCTAAGGGAGTTCATCACCACTAGACCTGCCTTACAAGAAATGTTAAGAGAGTTCTTCAAGTCAAAATGAAAGGATGCTAAGTAAACAACATGAAAACATATAAAAGTATAAAACTGACTGGTAAAGGTAAAAATGCAGTCAAATGCAGAACACCCTAATTCTGTAATGGAGGTGTGTAAATCACTTTAACTCTAGTAGAAGAGTTAAAAAACAATAATATTAAAAATAACTATAGCTGTAGTAACTTATTAACAGATGAACAATATAAAAAAATGTAAAGTGTGACATCAATAGCATAAAATGTGAGGGAAAGAGAAGTAAAAGTATAGAGTTTTTGTATGTAATCGAAGCTAAGTTATCAGCTTAAAATAGACTATTATATCTATAAGATGTTTAATGTAAGCCTTATGGTAACCACAAAGGAAAAAAACCTATAGTAGTTACACAAAAGACAAAGAATTAAAGAATACCATTATCTGATACAAAAGACAAAGATTAAAGAATACCATTACAAAAGACAAATTATGAAGGAAGACAGAGAGGAAAAAGAAAAAAGGAAGTAAAAAAAAAGGCAGTCAGAAAATAATGAGTAAAATGGCAATAGAAAGTTCTTACCTATCAATAATTACTTTAAACATAGATGAACTAAATTCTTTATTCAAAAGACACATAGTGGCTGAATGGATTAAAAAAAAAACAGTATTCAACAATATGCTGCCTATAAGAGACTCACACTAGCTTTAAGTACACAAATAGGTAGAAAGCAAAGAGATGGAAAAAGATACTCCATGCAAATGGTAACCAACAGATAACAGGAGTGACTATACTTATATCAGATAAAATAAACTTTCGTTCAAAATTGGTCACAAGAGACAAAGAAGGTGACTACACAGTGGCAAAGGGATTAATTCATCAAGAGGATATAACAATTGTAAATATGTTTATACAGCATTGGAACATCTAAATATTTAAGGCAAATATTAACAGAACTGAAGGGAGAAATAGGCAGCAATAAAATAATAGTAGGAGACTTTAATACTCCTCTTTTAACATCTGGTAGATCACCCAGACAGAAAATTAATAAGAAAACAGAAGATCTGAATAACACTAGAAACTAAGTATAACTGACAAGACATATACAGAATATTCCATCCAACAGCACCAGAATACACATTCTTTGCAAGCACACATGGAATATTCTCCAGGGTCGATTATATATTGGGCCACAAAGCAAGCCTTAACAAATTTAAGAAAACTGAAATCACATCTAGTATGTTTTCCAAACACAACAGTATGAAAGTGGAAATAAATAACAGGAGGAAAACTGAAATATTCAAAAGTAGTGGAAATCAAACTGTACACTCCTGAGTTAAAGAAGAAATCAAAAGGGCATTCAAGAAAGTATTTTGAGACAAATGAAAATGAAAACACAAATACCAAAACTTTTATAGGATGCAGTTAAAACATTCCCAAGAGGGAAGCTTATAGTGATAAATGCATACATTGAAGAAAAAGAAATATCTCAAATAAACAACCTTACTTTACACCTTAAGGATTTAGAAAAAAATAATCTAAGCCCAAAGTTACCAGAAGGAAGGAAATAATAAAGATCACAGCAGAAGTAAATGAAATCAAGACTAGAAAGAAAACTGAAAAAAATCATTGAACTTAAGAGTTGGTTTTTTGAAAAAGATAAACAGAATTGATAAACCTTTAGCTAGACTAACCAAGAATAAAGGAGAGAGGGCTCAAATAAACAAAACTATAAATGAGACATTACAACTGATAGCACAGAAATACAAAGGATCATAAAAGACTGCTGTGAAAAAGTATACACCAACAAATTGGATAACCTAGAAGAAATGGATAAG
This sequence comes from Balaenoptera physalus, assembly GCF_965194825.1. Lineage (NCBI taxonomy): Eukaryota > Metazoa > Chordata > Mammalia > Artiodactyla > Balaenopteridae > Balaenoptera > Balaenoptera physalus. The sequence goes on from NC_138886.1 coordinate 114,414,524, forward strand.
TGCCTAGAAACATACAACCTACCAAGACTGAATCATGAAGACAGAAAATCTGAGCAAACCAATTAAGGAGACTGAGATAGTAATAAAAAAACCTACCCCTTCAGAAAGACCCAGGACCAGATATCTTCACTGGCAAATTCTGCCAAACATTTAAAGAAGAATTAACGCTAGTCCTCAAACTCTTCCAAAAAAATTGAAGAGGAGGGGACAGTCTCAAACTAATTTTATGAGGCCAGCATTACCCTGATATAAAAGCCAGATAAAGATGCTACAAGAGAAGAAAACTGTAAGCCAGGATCACTGAATAATGTAGATGCAAAAATTCTCAACAAAATATTAGCAAACCAAATTCAACAGCATATTAGAAGGATCACACACCATGATCAAGCAGGATTTATCCCTGGGATGCAAGGATGGGTCAACAGCTGCAAATCAGTAAATGAGATATATCACATTAATAGAATGAAGGATAAAAATCATGACTCTCAATAGATGCAGAGAAATCGTTTGCCAAAATTCAACACCCTTTCATGACAAAAGCTCTCAAACAAATTTGAGAGGTATAGGAGAAACATACTTCAATGTAATAAAGGCCAAATATGACAGACCCACAGATAATGTCATAGTCAGTGGTGAAAAGCTGAAAGCTTTTCTGTTGGGATCAGCAACAAGACACTCTCTATACTCCTATTCAACATAATACTGGAAATCTGGAGGGCAGATTAGGCAAGAAATGGAAATTAAAGGTATCCTATCATAAAGGAAGAAGTAAAATTGTCTGTCGATGACATGATCTTATATATAGAATACCCTAAAGACTTCACCAAAAAACTGTTAAAAGTTATCAATGAATTCAGTAAAGTTACAGTAATGCAACATATGAAAATCAGTTGCATTTCCATACAGTAAAAATGAAATATCTGAAAGAGAAATAGAGAAAACAATCTCACTCACAATAGCATCAAAAGCAATAAAATAATCAGGAATAAATTTACCCAAAGAAGTGACAAATATTTATACTGTAACTTATAAGACATTGATGAAAGAAATTGAAGAAGACACAAATAAGAGGAGAGATATCTCATGTTCATGGATTGGAAAGATTAATATTGTTAAAATGTCCATACTACCCAAGGCCATTCTATAGATTAAATGTAATTCCACATCAAACCCAATATCAAAATTCCAATGGCATTTTTTACAGAAATAGAAAAAATAATCCTAAAATTTGTATGGAACCAAAAAAGATCCCAAAGAGCCAAATCAATTTTGAGAAAGAAGAACAAAGCTGAAGGCATCACACTTCCTGATTTCAAATTATACTACAAAACTATAGTCATCAAAACAATATGTTACTGCAATAAAAACAGACACATAGACCAATGAAATAGAATAGAATAGAATAGAATAGAGAGCCCGAAAATAAACTCATGCATATATGGTCAACTAACACTTGACAATGGAGCCAAGAATACTCAGTGGGGAAAAGTCTATTAAATAAATGATGTTGAGAGAAATGGATATTCACATACAAAAAAATGGACCCCTATCTCACACCACTCACAAAAATTAACTTGAAATGAATTGAAGACTTGAATGTAAAGATCTGAGACCATAGAACTCCTAGAAGGAAACATAGAGAAAAAAAACTCCTTGACATTGGCCTTGGCAATGATATTTTGGATATGACACCAAAAGCACAAGCAACAAAGCGAAAATAAACAAGTGACATTACATCAAACTAAAAAGCTTATGCACAGCCACAGAAACAGCAGAATGAAGAAGCAATGGAATGGAGAAAATATTTGCAAACCATGTATCAGATAAGGGGTTAATATCCAAAATATATAGGGAACTCATACAATTCAATAACCCCCCCCTCAAAAAAAAACCTCCAAATTATCTGATTGAAAACGGCAGAGGACCTGAATAGACATTTTTCTAAGAAGACTTAACAAATGGTCAAGTACATGAAAAGATGCTCAACATCACTGATCATCAGGGAAATGCAAATCAAACCCACAATGAGATATCACTTCACATCTGTTAGAATGGCTACTGCTGAAAAGGCAAAAGATAACAAGGATGGCAAGGATGTGGAGAAAAGAGAACCCTAGTGCACTGTTGGTGGGAATGTAAATCGGTAAAGCCATTATGGAAAACAGAATGGAGGTTCCTCAGAAATTAGAAATAGAACTACCGAATAATCAAGCAATCCCACTTCTGGGTATATATCCAAAGGAAATGAAATCAGTATCTCGAAGAGATATCTGCACTCCCATGTTCATTGCAGCATTATCAGCCATAGCCAAGAGATGGAAACAACCTAAGTGGCTATTAACAGACTAATGGATAAAGATGGTGTGCTATTGATGTGTATATAAATATGTATATGTATGTGTGTGTGTGTATACACACACACACACACACACACACACACACATATAAACATAATGTAATATTAGCCATAAGAAACAAAGGAATTCTGTCATTTGTGACAATGTGGGTAGACCTTTAGGGCATTATCCTAAATGAAATAAGTCATACAGAGAAAGACAAATTCTGTATAATTTCACTTACATTGGAAGCTAAAAAAACAGACAAATTCATAGAACAGAGAGTAGAATGGTGGTTTCCAGAGGTTGTTGGGGGAATTGTTTACAAACTTCCAGTTATAAGATGAGTAAGTTCTGGGGATCTAATATTCATCATGGTGACTATAGTTAATGATACTGTACTTTATAGTTGACAGTGGCTAAGAGAGTAGATTTTAAATATTCTCACTACAAAACATTGTAATTGTGTGAGGTGATAAATGTGTTAACTAACCTTATTGTTTTAATTATTTCACAGTATATATGTGTGTCAAATATGTGATGACGTTATAAATGTCATATGTCAATTATATACCAATAAAGCTGGAAAAAAACTTTTAAAAAGTTAAAAAAATTACATAGTACCACCTATAGTTTTGCCAAAGGATGAAACCTGAGGTTGATCACGCCTCTGGATCCAGCAGCAAATTTGCAGGAAATATTGAGGATAGAGGAACAAGTTGAATTGCACCACAAGAATGCAATTGGCAAAATCCACGCTGTGGGAAATTCTGTAGGTCAAGTGGCTCATGTTTTCTTCAATAGATAAATTAAAAGGAAAAGAATGGGGGAACCTGTCAATTGAAAGAACTTTAAGACATAATCAGATTTTTAAAAATGAGCAAGACCAAAGTATAGTATCAGGATGGATAACTTGAGTGATAAAAATATAAAGAAACATAAGGAAGTGAATACTATAAAATTCAGACAGTGGTTAGTTTTGGGGGGAGGAAGGGAGTTGTGACTGGGGTGTAATACAGGGAGGGATGTCTTGGGTGGGTGGCAAAGTTCTAAATCTTGACCTGGGTGGTGGTTAGTAGGCCATTTGAGTAATAATAGACATTGAATTTTGCATCTGTTTTGTGTGGTTTTTCTGTATCTGTTTTACTTTATAATAAAAGGTTAAAATATAAAATATTTTGAGTAAAATAGTGCACACTACATCTTCTTTGATGATATTCATGTTGTTTACTAGACTACTGTAAATTCTGAGAAATTCTGCCATTAATAAACCTTGCTTTGTTTAAACACACACACACTCGAAGCCAAATAAAAGAATGCTTAGGTTATACTGGAAGCCACTAGATAAAACATCTGATTGCTTCAAGGAGGAGTTTTATTCTTAGAGCTACTGCTTATCCTAAGTTAAGTACCTTTCTAAAAATTTTGACATTGGTTATATAACAGTTCCCTGGAGGATTATTTCAGCCACACATGGCCCCCCTTGGAGACCTTTGTCCAGCTGGAGCTAGTTCATTCTCCCTGCTATCAGAGGTCTTATCTTGATCCTTATTAAACATAAAAGGGGGTTAAATATCTCTCTACCTGCAATAAATTTTTGTTTGGTCATTTTAAGTTTTATATCACGAGGATGTAGTGAAGACGTAAAAGATACAGACTCTGGGGCCGTCTGTGTGGTACTGTAGACAATGGTCAGGATAGGCTGGTTGCTAAAATAGCTCGTTATATACCATGTGTGGAGAATACTGAAGGCGTGCAGTACTCTTCGGTACCGTCACTGTTAGTCGCTGTGAGATACAGAAATATTTTATTCAGTGAACTCCTCATATTTCTGAACTTCAGGGGCTACGGTGCCTCAGCTTGGCACACCGCACGGCTCCTGGATGCCTTTGTGGCCTTTTATGTTCAGTAATGCTGCCCAGCTCCTTTTCTACCTGTCCTTCTCCAGAGATGCCCTGTCATCATTCCTGTGATGGTTAATTTTATGTGTCGACTTGACTTGGCTAAGGGATGCCCAGAAAGCTGGTAAAACGTCATTTCTGGGTGTGTCTGTGAGCGTTTCTGGAAGAGATGAGCATTTGAGTCAGTACACTGAGTAGATCAACCTCACCAGTGCGGGTGGGCATCGTCCAATCCACTGAGGGTCTGCACAGAACCAAATGGCAGAGGGAGGGTGAATTCACTCTCTTTGCTTGAGCTGGGACACCCATCTCCTCCTGTCCTTGAGCGTCAGTGCTCCTGGTTATCAGGCCTTCAGACTTAGACTGGGATTCACATCATTGGTTCTCAGGCTTTCAGGTTTGGACTAGAATTATAGTACCACCTTTCCTGGGCCTCCAGCTTGCAGACTGTAGCTCATGGGACTCCTCAGCCTCCATAACTGTGGGAGCCAATTCATCATAATGAATCTCTCTGTATATATATATTTGTATAAATCCTGTTGGTTCTGTTTCTTTGGAGAACACTGACTAATATGATTCCCTCATCCCAGGAATGCAGGGAAGTAAAATGAGCAGTGAATCCTTGTTTCAGAGACTTGAGGATAGTCAATTTTTATAAATACTCAGTAAATATTTAGTTATATTCACTAGCAGCAAACAATTCACTTGTAAACAGGAAAAATGGTATCTAGCGGTGTGTAACTTGAACAATGCACGTGCTTATGTTTTTCCTTGAATTTTTTTCTTTCCCTTAAAAAATGTATGTATTTTTTGTTCTTAAAGTAATGTAGGGACTTCCCTGGTGGCGCAGTGGTTAAGAATCCACCTGCCAATGCAGGGGACACGGGTTCGAGCCCTGGTCTGGGAAGATCCCACACGCCGCGGAGCAACCCAGCCCGTGCACCACAACTACTGAGCCTGCGCGTCTGGAGCCTGTGCTCCGCAACAAGAGAAGCCACCACAATGAGAGGCCTGTGCACCGCAATGAAGAGTAGCCCCCGCTCGCCTCAACTAGAGAAAGCCCGCACGCAGCAATGAAGACCCAACACAGCCAAAAAAACAAACAAACAAACAAAAAAACTATTCCTGGCTTCTGAAAAAATAAATAAAATAAAGTAATGTAAATCTATTACATACAAACTTGAAAAATGAAAAAAATATTTGTATATTCTCACTGCTGTAATATAATCATGATTATGATTTTATATATTTCTTTCTAGTCTATTTTGGTATGAATTTTTTCATAGTTTTGTAATAAAAACATACATATAACTGTGATTTTCCCTTTTAAATTTAGCCTTAGGTAATTATGATATAATTATATACATATTTCCATATTGCATTGTTATCACAATAGTAATTTTTTTACTGCATTAAACTTCATCATTTGGCTCCATCATATTTTTTAACTGTTAACCTACTTTTGGTTAGTATGTTTCCCATCACAGTTGAGCAAATGTATTTTTTATAATGTATAACATCGTGCACATTTCTTTTTGGTTGTTGCTCTGAATTCTTAAAGTAGTATATTAACAAGTGTCAAGAATTTCAGTAAACTTCTATCTAATTTTTCTTTTAGCTCTGTCATCGAATCTAGCAAATCTAGCGATTGTTAAAGTAGGAGGAATATATTAATTTGCCAACTGTTGTTCTACCCACGTTCTTAATTATATATGACTTAATAAAGCCATGTAAAACTTGAGTGAGGCAGAAATCTTGTTTACATCTAGGAATTGACCACAGAATAGCAGTTGTGGACAGTTTAGAAACTCATGGTAGAAAAATGAAGATTCTTTATTTGGAGCCCAGGAAAAGTAATGCAGCATTTTAGATGTGTGTAAGTACGTGCATCCTTGGGAGATGGTTCTTAGTTTTCATCAATGTTCAGAGGAATCCAATAACTAACCACTGGTGTGAGCACGATGTTTGCTAGGTGAATGGAATGCCATTTTTGTGAGTTTCTTTATTTGTTGTTCCCTCTTTCCCTGCCTTCCCCTGTCTCTCTTTCCTTATTCATTATGTTCAGTACTCGAACTCAGAAAAAGGTTCTTTTTGGTGAGCAGTGATTTATCCCATGAAAGTTTCTAATGACTTCAAAAATGTAAAAAAACTGAACACATGTGAAATCGTTAATCAAATACTGTGTCAATCTGTTTTGATTTGGGGAAGTTTTCCCATTTAAATCAGTAATTTAGTGTTACCTTCCTTTGTTAGAATTTTTAAAGAAAGCACGACCAGGATGCTGATCATTAAATAAATTTCTACTATTCCTACAACTTACTATGTTTTGACAAGTCCGTAATGAACTGAGTGTGGAAATCATTCATCAAATGCAGTTATCCTTTTGCTGTGTTATTTCAAAAGGTATAGCTTCACTAACTCCATTAAAATTTGAGGCTTTCGAAGTTTTTGCACAACTAAAGCAAAGAGACATTCTGTGAAAATAACCTTAAATAAAATTCTTTTTAGATGTTAAAAACTCTACTTCTTTAAAAGATAAAATCTTAGTCATTTTTGATTACCAGATGACAGGAACAACTTCTCTTTTCTAGTGTAACAGGGCTTCTGATATGCAGTGACCACCTTGTTTTTGATAAAGGACTAATTAGTATCATATTTTTTCTTAGGAATGGGCTGTTTCTGGGGAGCTGAAAGGAAATTCTGGACCCTGAAAGGAGTATATTCAACTCAAGTTGGTTATGCAGGAGGCTACACTCCCAATCCTACTTATGAAGAAGTCTGCTCAGGTAGGAAGAATTTGCTCTATCATATAAGGAACAAGGACGGACTTGTCCCTGTTGGCGGATGACAGGATCTTTAATATGGAAATCATTTTTTTGTGTGTTTTCTCAGTCTTCTCTTGCCCATTTCTATAAATATACTTGCTGGCCTTTCACTTCATATTTTTAGAAGATAATAGACTTCCTACGGAATGTGTCATTTAGCTTTTGTTGCAGAAAAATCACCCTGAAACTTAATTGCTAAAGCAATCATTTGTTACCTTATGATTCTGTGGGTCAGCAATTTAGACTAAGCTCAGCCTGGTGGTTCTTCTGCTGGTTTCATCTGGGTTCATTCATGTGATTCCAGTCAACTGGTGGGTTGCCTGGGGGCTAGTTGGTCTTTGATGTCTTCGCTCATACATCTGGCAGTTGCAGCTGGCTGTCACTTCCTCTTGCCTGGGGTGATGGGGATGATGGAACGTATGTCTTCACACACTGGCCTGGGTGAATTCACGTGATGGAGGATGCAGAGATTAGGAGCAGTAAGAGAGGACAAGCACCATTCTGCTAGTACTTTTCAAGTCGCTGAGTCACATTTACTACTGGTCCCATTGGCCAAAGCAGGTCACATGGTCTAGCCCAGAATCTGTGTGGGAGGGACTTCCCAAAGGCAGGTGTACAGGGAGATGTGAAGAAATTGGGACCATCACCACATCACTCTATCACCTGGGACAAATATGTCATATACCAGACTTGTTTTCTTGAGGGAAAGACACTAAAAATCAGGCTATAATGAAGGGATTGGCAAACTGTGGCTTGCAGGCTAAATCCTGCCTGCTGCCTGTTTATATAAAGTTGTTTTTTTTTTAAAACACAGACATGACTATTTATTTATGTTATCTGTGAATGTTTTTATGCCACAGTTGCAGTTGAGTGGATGCATCCGAGACAGTATGGCCTGTGAAACCTAAAATGTTTATGACCCGGCCCTTTACAGAAAAATATTTGCTGACTGGGATAGGCAGTTGCCTCCATGGCAAATTCTAGCTCAATTACCAGATAACCTTTCTGGAATTTGTTTTGTTTTGTTATTTCTGGCCTTCAAGGATTTCCTTTTACCTTTCTGCCAGCTCTGGTCGCATTTAAAACACATTATTTTTCTCTTAAAATTTTTTTTTCATTTTAAATATAAAAATGGTATATATTTAAGGTGTACAGCATGACACTTTGATATACATAGTGAAACGATTACTAATAGTCAAGCTAATTAACATACCCATCTCCTCATGTACTTCTTTTGTGTGGTGAGAGCACCTTTGATCTACTCTCTTAGCAAATTCCAAGTATACAGTACAGTACTATTACGTACAGTCACCATGCTGTACCTTGTATCTCTACAGCTAATTCATCTTACATAAATAAACGTTTGTACCCTTTGACCAACATCTCCCCATTTCCCTGGGAACCACCATTCTACTCTCTGCTTCTGTGAGTTCAATTTTTTTAGACTCCACTTATAAGTGAGACCGTGCAGTATTTTTTTTCTGTGTCTAGTTTATTTCACTTAGCATAGCGTCCTACAGGCTCACTCATGTTGTTGCAAATGGCAGGATTTCCTTCATTTTTTTAGGCTGAATAGTGTTCTGTTGTGTATGTGCCACATCTTCTTTATCCCATTGATGGACATTTAGGTTGTTTCATACCTTGGCTATTGTGAATAATGCTGCAGTGCACATGGGAGCACAGATGTCTCTTTAAGATACGGATTTCACTTCCTTTGTGTGTATACCCAGAAGAGAGGTTGCTGGATCGTATGATGGTTCTGTTTTGAATTTCTTCAGGCACATCCATACTGTAAAACACATTTTTTTTTTTAATTTTATTTATTTATTTATTTTTGGCTGCGTTGGGTCTTCGTTTCTGTGCGAGGGCTTTCTCTAGTTGCGGCAAGCAGGGGCCACTCTTCATCGTGGTGCGCGGGCCTCTCTTGTTGCAGAGCACAGGCTCCAGACGCGCAGGCTCAGTAATTGTGGCTCACGGGCCCAGTTGCTCCGCGGCATGTGGGATCTTCCCAGACCAGGGCTCGAACCTGTGTCCCCTGCATTGGCAGGCAGATTCTCAACCACTGCGCCACCAGGGAAGCCCAAAACACATTTTTTAAAAGAATATTTTATTTACTATCTTAAGAGTTCTTAATAGGAGAGTTTATCTAATATACAGTCCACCACATTGACAGAAATGGGATTTTTGAAAAATATGTAAATAGTTCTATCGTTTAAAAATAAAGGTTTGCATTGGTGTTATTTGTGGAGGGCCCTCTCAGCTCTTTGAGGGCACTGCGAATGTAGGCGGGGGGGGGGAATTGGAGTTTGGGAGTTTGTTCGATAATGAGCATGTCGATTTGTTTGCTACAATATGAATTCTGATTTTGAAATGAAATTTGAACTGTGCAACAATGAAAATATCATGAAAATATACATATTCTTCTTTTTCTTGCTTCTGGAGAAGAATTGAAATATTCTGATCGGTGTTGAGAATGTGGACTGTCGAACAAATACGTTAATGGTTAATCCATTTTTTTCCTCTGCTTCTGTTTCAAAATTAAACAAATGCTTATGCAGAACTATAAATAGAGAGATTCAGATGAATCCTGGAGATTGCCCAGGTGTATCCTCTTAAGTCTTAGGAATGGAAATGAATAGATTCCTTCCTGTAATTGCAGACATGACTTAATAGCCTAAGAGAAAAAGTTGCTAAGAAAACCTCCAGATATCTACTGCTTATACTGTTACTGTCTACCAGCAAAATGTTAATCATCAATTAGAATATCGTGGTTGCTGGTTTGCTCAGACTCTCTCCAATTCAGTTCTTCACCGTAACAAGAACAACATGATAATTGGCCTTTGTTGAACTCCTACTATGTGCCAGACACTGTAACAAGCACTTTTTGCATCTTTGCTTTTTTCCATCTAATCTTTCAAACAGCCCCATGAAGGGCCTCAGTTTCTGCTTTTTTACAGGGGGAGTGTTGAGGCTCAGAGAGAATAAGTAACTTACCCAAGGTCATATCTCCCGATCTCATTAGCTCTCAGCTCAAAACTTATGCCATTGACTGTGGTGTAAGTCACCCAGCTGTCATCACGGCCCAGCCATTCTCCATCCACCTATTTATGCTTCCCTCCTCCACACATTCTCTTTCATGTATACTTTTGAATCTATCGGTATGCTTTTTAATGATTACTGTAAGGAAAATACCAAGCAGTTTTTTTGGGTCTTTCTGATGTTTACAAGGAAAAAGGAAAAAACCCTTTTAAGATACAGTTCATGCAGACATCTGGTGCGTTAGAGGCCTGTAGCAACAGTGAAGTACAGAAACCACGGAGGTTGGTAAAGAACTCTCTATTTGATGTGAACACTACCTGCTAAGTTAGCGGTGGCATCCGGAAGCATGGTTGTCATGGAAACTTGTTCCTGATTGGAAAAAGATAGTTATAGGGTCTTATCCAGACTCAGAAGGAGAGATGATTTCTTTCCCCAGGCTTTTTTTTTTGTTCTGATCATGAAAGGGAAAAACAAAAAGGCAGAGAGAAGCTGTGATAGAAAGATCTCTCTAGCACAGAAGTGGTGGAGCCTTCAGATCCCTGGGAATAGCAGGGAAGGAGAACAAACAAGGTCCCCAGCTAATTAAAGATTTTTGACCACGGAGAGGGATGGGGGAGACAGAAAGCAGGTTATACTGGCTAGGCCTCCCTACTGGGGCCTCGGGTGCTCAAAGCCTTGTTGAACAAGTCAGCCCTGGAGGGGTCTGCCTTGCAAGAAAGAAAAACCCAGGCTCTGCTGAGATGTATAATCGTTGCTGAGGTTTCATGTGAGAGAAATACTAGTCTATGCTCCAGTATTTGCATTAATTTCCAAATTGCTTACTCTTGTGTTTGCAATTAAGCTTATAAAACTTTGGTCCCAACCAGGAGTCTTTTGTAAAGGTATTCCTTTCTTCCTTCCTTCTTGCCTTCCTTCAAGAAAAGAAGCCCAAGGACCTGGATTGTGTGGCAACTGCCTTCTCTCACAGAGCGGGACGCCTGAGCCTGAGGTGCCATTGGGTTTTTTGGGGGCAGGTGCCAGAATTATAGGGCTAGCACTCAGGAAGGGGTTCTCAAAACCCACTGGGCTAGCTTTACCACTCCCTTCTACCCTGACCGATCATCTGGGAGATGCTTCCAGAGTCAGAGCTTGTGTCAGAGCTTCCACAAGTATTGTCTTGGCGAACAGATTGGTGATCACAAGCCATGGAACCAGAACCATTGGCTGAAGTTGGTCATGCCTGCTTGCTAGTGGGTATGCATGTGAATGTGAAAGCAGGTGTGTGTCCAGACAGGCTGCGTATTAATGTCTGAATGGTGTTTCTGTGTGGCTACAGATGGGCCAGCGATTGGAGTTGTGCTTAGGCACGTGGAAAAGACATATGACTTCTAGTAACAGCCAGGAGAGGAGGTGGCCCCCACGGTGACATTCATTACCGGCTCACCAAGGGGTCTGTTACATGCTGGGTGATCTGTGTGAGTCTAGAGCCTAACACATGTAGAAGACCCATGGGGAAAACAGTTCCTCAAGCATTTGCAAAGTTGCCTTTTGGGAATGAAGTATAAAATAAGCCTATAATGCATCAGAGCCAAGATAGGCAATCACTTAGAAGAGAGCTTGGCTTCTGGGTCTTTGGGACCTCAGAGTAACCTGACGGAATGCCCTGACGTATGTGAAAGGAAAAGAAGAGAACCTTAGCAGGGAGGCTGGTCAGCCAGGTCCGCCAGGCCGGCCTGGGAAAGGGGAGGTCCTGCTGGCCCCCCACGGGTTGCTCTGTAAGGTTTGGCTGCTGGACAGACTCCCAGAGCCTGACACCATGACACTTTTAAGTTCTATCACTAACTCATCTTGTTCTGATACACACTCTGTAGAAACTTCTCGTCTTTTGTCCCCCTGTGGAGGTTATTTACAGGAAGAGGATGCAAGGAGACCAGGTCAGCCAGACAGTTCTACTTCTCATTTCAAATTCAATGAAATGCTATTCTGAGATGTGTATCTCAGTCTATTGTGAGTTTAGTCTACACAGGTCATTCTCTCCATATTCAGTTAACCTTGGGTTACATTCAGTGTAGAAATGGAACTTGGCCTTCAGAGCTGAGAGTCAGAAGCCTGACTGCCATGATTTTCCAAAGGCTGTGATTGCCTCCTTGCATTTCCCTAGAGTCTCCGCGTCCCTCACATGTCCATCATTTCATTTAAACCTGTTTTAAAAGTGACCACCCTCCTATAATAGGCACTTAAACTTCCTTTCCTCAGATTCATCAATTAGCGCTGGAGCTCACAGACTGAGAAACTTGCATCTCTCAGCTATTTTAGGCCTGAATTCTGAGTCCTCTGAGAGCTGCCCACCACCAGCTCCGGCACCAAGAACCCAGTCTCAGCTTGGATGCAGGGTAGCGTTGCTCACAGCCACTGTTTGGCTGTTTTTTGTTGTGCCTCAGATCTGTCTCTAAGACACGTGCTGAGAAGTAATTTAAGTCTTAGTGGCCATCATTCTGTTCCTGAAATGATTTCCAAGGATTCATTCATTCACATGGTATTCCTTAACAGCTCAGTGTATGCCTGGCACTGGAGAACCCATAAAAACCCGGAAGGGAACAGCCAGGAAGAGCCTAAATTTCCTGTAGGCTTTCTTAATGAATTAAATTCACCATTGATTGGGAATGTACTGCATGCAAGACATTGTACTAGGTACTTCATATCATTGTATGTGATAACAAGTTGAAAAATGCTAGTACCTGTCTTCCAGAATTCTTTCTCTATAGTTAAATGAAAGCTTGATCTTTCACATTTAAAGAGTTGTGCTGACCCTGGCTTTAGACACACACACACACACACACACACACACACACTCACACACTCACACAAACCACACATTTGTTATGCAAACCAACTGATTAACTGGCATGCTGTTGCTTTCCTACGTTCATTTTAGAAGTAATTGAGCTATTCAGTTTCTTGAATACCCTGATAGAGAATTATTCTTACATTTTATAATAACGACTACACAGATGAAAATATGAAAAGACATTCTGCAATGGATAAGCATTCTGGGTTAATTTCAGTGCATTAGCCTAATACACAAATAACCCCATTTCTGGCAAGAAAACCCAGGATGTTCATTCACTGGGTAATATCTTTTCGTATTTTGCTTACAGATGTTCAGAACAATTCCATGTTTATCAGTCTATTCAAAAGCTTTTAGAAATCTGCACAGCCAAGTGGCACGAAAACCAGAAGCATGAAAGGGACTGTACAACTTTCTCTCATAAGAGAGATTTATACAGTCACCATGGAAAATCTGAGGCCCAGACGCTTTTCTTTATCAACAGAATACTCTGGTGGATTTTCATGCAACGTGTTCGGTAGAAGTCTCGAGCAGGAGCCAGGGCCTGGGAGGAGCAGAGGGTGGGAGGCTCCTGTCACCTTCTGGTGGTGTCCATGCCAAGGCTGTACCACTCTTTGGACTCAGCTGCCTCTCTTGTAAAATGGGGGCAGTGCTGCTTTATGAAGCCCATAGGGTCGTGGTCAGGTTCTTATTTGAAAATAAAATTATTTCATATTGGGAGTAGGAAATCCAGGACATAAGCTTTCTATCACTCTAGCTCTTGTGTATATTAAAGATAGAAGTGATGGGTCAGGAAGCATCGCTTGGCAGGGGCCTGGGCTCAGCCCACAGAATGTGCACGCGGCTCAACAAGCAGAAGCCGTTTTCTTCTTTTCCTCTTCTGTGTTCTCAGTAGGTCATATCCATCCCCCTCTCCAAATGCAAATCCTTATTTCCTCGATGCTTCAGAGCTCTAACAAAGCATTGAATAATTTCCCCACTAATATAAAAAAAACTCAATATACTTTTTTAGTTTGACAATTTCTGAAGTGTTTGGGTGGATGTGCATGTCTATGTATCTTGCTTGAGATTAATGACCCCATTCTTTTTCAAAGTAGTGATGAGTTCTGTTATTAGCAGATTTTACCAAGCAATGTAAAACTCTTTCTAAATTCCTTGCAGACTACATTAAATCTCTCTTTAGTGCATAGTAAGTCTTATTGTACTCTTTTCAATGTCAGTCAAGGTAAATTACTAAGTTATTGACATATCCCTGAAAATGCCAGAATTCTGGTGTTCAGTTCTTGCTATAAGCAATTTGATCACTTTTTGCTCCTCTTATATTAGACATAAAATTAACCTTGAACTTGTAGCAGGCAGGGTGAAAATGCTTACCTCTCTCAAACCACCGGGCAGAAAGCAAGCCCCGAGGTCAGGGGTCCTGTGACTCCTAGTTATAACCTGGGTTCTAGGATCAAGTACAACTTCTCCACGCATCATGCCCTTTTAAGTGAGGATGGCGATCAAGAATTCAGAGTGGAGGTGGCTGTTGAGTTTGAATTAAGATTTTGAGAGATCAATTATCATTTCAGTTAGGCTGGAATTTTTTTTTTAATTCAGTACTGGGGTTTTAAAATAGTTCTTATGTCCTCTGGATGCGCTCAGTGCTGTGTGCTGTAGCCGGGAGCCGAGCTGAGGGTGTGACAGCAGAGCGTGCTGGAGCCTCTCTTGTTAACCAATGTGCTGGCATCTCTCGTTTCTCCTGACCTCGGAACCAGAAAGGAAGTCATTCGACTAGCAGGTGTTGTTGCCTTGCCCTCTTTCAGAGCTTCTGCAGGTCTGGTTTCCAGCCTGGGCTGTGGGCCGTGGGGCCTGCAGAGTTGGGAACAGTCTGCAGATTGATTTGTCCCCCAGGCAGGTCCTGAAGGTCTGAGTAAGCATCTCGCTCACATCTACTTCTGATTTTCAGTCTGTAAGGGAGATGACATTGTGAAAATGAAAGATACATTCATGCAATCTTACTGAACTCAGAGCAGCTTTTGGTCTTCACCAGTATGCCCTTCATCCCCGGATTCTAGAACCCCAGAGCGCCTGTACTTGTGCAGAGGCTTGACAAAATCACGTGATCTCTCGTGCTCACACAGCCGTTGAACCACCATGCTGATGGGTTGTCCAAAGTTCCCAAAGCTGAAACAAAATAGACATGTGTGCCCTTTGCTAGAGATATTTTGAGTTTGCTACAATAATTCAATACAGCATTAGATATCACAGAGGAGGAAGAAGATATTTCTATAGCTTCAAAGGGCTGACAGCTGGCAAACACCAAAACATGAGGCAGCACAAGACCTCCCTCCTCAGGTGGTGAAGGAAGCATTCATGCCTTTCCTTCCCTGTCGGGTTTAGCAGCCAAAGACTCCAGTATGTCAGTGTCTGTTGTTTGTCATTTAAGAGAAGAGGTGGCAAATGAATTTTGATTCTTTGTGGAGTCTCTGAAGATATTGCACGTTTAGTATATTCTTCATATGTCCTTGATGTTTACATTTTCTCTAGGTTGTTTAGCTGTTCCATCACCTCTCTCCTTGAGCAACTTAATTCACTGCTGGGAACAGGTGTAGTGGTCAAAGATCAACAGACTGACAGACTCTAAGAAGTTAAATGTGTCAATATTTCAGCATATCTGATGGTAAAATTCGAATAGTCCAATTAAATGAAAAGGAACAATAATAAAAACATTCTTTATACTCATCCAGTGCTAGAAGTAAGTTGTTCTTTCATTGTTTCGGGATTATATTCTCAAGGATTTAGGAGGGAGGTGAAGAGGACTTTGCTATAGCAAGCAGTTCTTAAAACATAACTGCAAAAGCAATTGATGAATGTGCCTACACTGATATTTTCAAATCACATATAATGGAGCCATAATATAGTATGAGAAAAAAACCTTATAGGGGGTTGAGCATCTCTAGGAATTTTATGTGACACTTTGGGTCTTAATTACTTCATAATGACTGGCAATTTTTAAAGCCTGAGAATTAGTTTTCGTTCTTTCTTTTTCCTTTACTCCTTTCTTTCTTTCTTTCTCTTTCTTTCTTGTCTAAGTTACATTAAAAATAAATATCTGGGTCAATTGCTGTCCCATCTGCCAAGTTGAAACTGCAAGGGACTCGTATGAAAACACAGTCACCCATCATGTGAGCAAATCACCCAGTAGGAACGGAGCAGCTTCGGAAGAGGTCACTGCTGTGTGCCAGGCCTGCCTCAGATTTGCTGGGGCCTCATCAGCATGCGAATCAGTCACAGGCCACTGAGTCCTCTCAGCTGTGGGCCAGGCTTTGCTTAATAAATCCTGGGCTCTGATGCGTGGAATTGCAGGGTCTGTCGGGGGCGCCGAGGGACAGAGTTGACCTCAGCCTCTTCAGGCTTTGCACATGGGAGCCAGTGCCCCGTCTCTGGGGCAGAAGCTTTCTGAGGAGGATGCCTGCCCACAACAGGGTCGGGCCCTCTTACTTGTAGCTGTCTCCTTCCTCTTCTTCTTGTCATATTCTCTCCTCACTTCTCCATCCCTTCCCTGTGTTTCTTCTTCTTTCCTGTGGTTAAGGATACATTGCTTTTCTACTCCAGTACTATTATAATTACAGTAGTCCTAGAAAATCACAAGAACTGGTGACTTACATGTTGCCCATCTTAGGTTTAGAACAGTTTATAACACAAAACTCTCAACAGATATTATTATAATAGTAGCTTATATTAATTGCTGGTTTATAAAATCTACAAAACATTTCCAGAGGCTGAGCTCTGTCACAGGCCTGTGCAATAGGGGAGCGTTGTTGCCTCCACTTACAAGGGTGCAAAGCCCTCCGGAGCAGAAAGTTACTCGGAGTGTCACCCACTAGTTAGAGGCCCTAGCCGTCTCTTCTGATGGCATTTCTTTTGAAGAAAACAGAGTTTGTATTTCAGACTGTGTCCTTCTAAGCTTTTTCTTTATGCATTTCCAATAAATGCATTTTCACATGCCTTTCTTGAGCATTTTAGGATACTTCAAAAGATATTAAATTAAACAATGATGTTCTTGTAGGAATAAACTAGATTTTAGAAAATGGTTTATTAAAAAATGTCTGGTGGTCCAAAACTATTTAGATGAACTTGACCTATAGAAACATGGATTTCTTTTTCTTTTCATTGGATGTATCTTAGAGGTCATCTGTTTCAGTAAGTGTTGAAACTTTTGGTAAGCATTAGAATGTTTTCATCAGATAAAGATTTTGCACAGCAGTCTATTATTAAAACACAGTGTCCAAGGTACTCTGATTAGTGGAGGGGGCTCCCCCTACACTGTCCTCATTCTTCAGGCCAAGGAGGTGCTTCCTTGGGGCTAAGTCTAGAAAGCAGTTGAGGACCAGGGACAACTTCACCCTGGGCTGAAACATACATTGAAAAGGAGAAGACCACCCGACCACATTACACACTAAAGGAGAAGACCTCCTGACCACATCACACACTTAAGGAGAAGACCTCCCTGACCACTTCACACACTAAAGGAGAAGACCTCCCGACCACATTACACACTTAAGGAGAAGACCTCTCTGACCACTTCATACACTGAAGGAGAAGACCTCCCGACCACTTCAAACACTGAAGGAGAAGACCTCCCGACCACATTACACACTTAAGGAGAAGACCTCTCCGACCACTTCATACACTGAAGGAGAAGACCTCCTGACCACTTCAAACACTGAAGGAGAAGACCTCCCGACCACATTACACACTTAAGGAGAAGACCTACCCGACCGCATTACACACTTAAGGAGAAGACCTCCCGACCACATTACACACTTAAGGAGAAGACCTCCCGACCACGTCATACACTTAAGGAGAAGACCTCCCGACCACACTACACACTAAAGGAGACGACCTCCCGACCACACGACACACTAAAGGAGAAGACCTCCCGACCACACTACACACTAAAGGAGAAGACCTCCCGACCACACTACACACTAAAGGAGAAGACGTCCCGACCATGTCATACACTAAAGGAGAAGACCTCCCGACCACACTACACACTTAAGGAGAAGACCTCCCTGACTACATCATACACTAAAGGAGAAGACCTCCCAACCACGTCATACACTTAAGGAGAAGACCTCCTGACCACATTACACACTTAAGGAGAAGACCTCCCGACCAAGTCATACACTAAAGGAGAAGACCTCCCCGACCACTTCATACACTAAAGGAGAAGACCTCCCGACCACGTCGTACACTAAAGGAGAAGACCTCCCGACCACGTCATACACTAAAGGAGAGCTTCCCTCTCTGACCACATTCCACACTTGTGCCTGCTTTAAGGCTGCATACTGGAAGTTACAAAGTCCCCAGGATTGTCAGGGAGACCATCCAGAGATAAAGTGCTGGAAGGCATGAGAATGGGGCCTTTTATTCTCTACCTTCTCAGAGATACACCCAGGCGCCAAGATGTACCCAGGAGCCCTAAGCATAAGCGTTTTTGTGTGAGTTCTGGGTCTCCCATCAGAGGCCCAGAGCCTCCAGTTTCTCCTAATCACTTGTCTCTGTCCATTTTGTTTCAGCTCTGGTGCCTTGAGCATATTTATTTTAAAGCCCTCCCTCCCCTCCTCCTTTCTGGAGGTAAGGAACTGTTGGCTACTGTCATACCCAGGCCCTGTCCCTGAACCTGCCTTGCTGCTGAAGGGTGGGTTGACAAAAAGTCATAGGTGCCTGAACTTGCGTATCTTTGTGCAGAAGAAAAAAAATCTGTCACCGTGTTTAAGGCCTGTTGAGTTGTGTTTGGTAGTTTGAAAGTGCTCCAGGGAAAACCATCTGTCCGCCTGGGAGAGTCAGCTTACATAATGGCTAAGCCACATACTGGGGGTGCAGGTGGGGTCGGCATGGGAAGAAGCTATCTGTTTTTGGCTCTTCAATAACATTTTTTAATTAATAAACTTTATATTTAGAGGAGTTTTAGGTTCGCAGCAAAATTGAGGGGAAGGTACAGAGATTTCCCATATACCCTCTGCCCCCGTCCCGTGGTCTCTCCTACTATTACCGTCCCCACCAGATGGTACATTTGTTACAGTTGATGACCCTACATTGACACATCAGTATCACCCAGACTCCATAGTTTGCATTACGGTTCACTCTTGGTGTGGTTCATTCTATGAGTTTGGACAAATGTACGGTGACACATATCACACGTAGTATATCTTATCTTCCATTCTCTGACTTTGCCTTTGCAAACTGTGACTGCTACTGTCCTGGGTTTTTCTCTTTGGGTTTGTAGCTTTGCTCTGCTCCCTGGTGTTCCTGACATTGGCGCTTTAGGCTCTGCCTCCCTCACTCTTACCTCACGGATGGGCGGCTCTGTTGCTTATGGTTCCGCTTTGTTATACTCAGGTAACCTCCACACAGAAATTCCAGAAAGGGGGCCTGGACCTGTTTCCCTGAGATGCTGTAAGATACGGAAGTTCCAGAAAAGAAAGATATAACCTCCTTATTTCGATTTGTTTCCACATTTGGATTGGAGACAAACACTGCCCAGACAAAGTGGACACGATAACTGTAAGATCTGTCAGAATAAATGGCAAAGAAATGGGAGAAATCAGCGACTGTGTGTAGGCGAGTCACTGATGAATGAGGCTCACTCTGTAACTTGGACCAGTTGCAGCAGAATGAAAGCTCCGCTTCTAAGTGAAGAATCACACATGACAAACAAGCAAAAACTACTTAGTGCCACCGTGCCTGGGCCAGTTGTACGGGGCACAGAATTCTGGTTAGTGATGAAAGTGGAGTGAAAAAGCTGCATGTAGCCCAAGATCCATGGACTAGAGAACCAGCAATGTTTCCTTTGCTCCTTAGGGCGGAGGAGGGGAGAGGGAGAACGCCTCGCAGCGCTAGCTGCACAAGCACGTACGCGAGACAGCTCCTACGTCGACAGGCGCAGATGTGCTGGTCACGTAGCCTGAGCTTAGCGCAACAGATGGACGATTCAGTGCATGAATTGGATAGCCAGGGACCTCAGTGCCTGCTGGGAAACCCAAGGACGCATCAGCTTGACCTAATGACACCACACTTGGGCAGAGGTAGAACCAGGGTGCCCACCATCTGAAAGGGAAGTGAGTAGTCATTTGCACTGTTGGGGAGAAAAACAAATGAAATTCAGTAAGAATAAAGGAAATCCCATCATCGGTGTATATGTTTATAAAGCGTTTTTTGTACGAGGACTTACTGTCTCTCATTTGTCTTTGCAAGACCTGACCTTTTCATGTCACTTCCGAATGTTGTAATCATATGACATTCAGAGCCCTGGAAGGGGAAATAATATTTGGGTATTTGATATATGTGCAAACTATATTTGAAATAAATTTTCTTAACACTGAATTTTTACTCTAAGCACAAAGTGAAAAATAACTTTCTTGAAAAGAATTACAGAATGTGGTTCGGTTTTCAAAATACAGTATAAGATGTAGAAAAGATGAAGCCTTCATTTAAAAAGCAAATAGTATTGAACTAAAACAAAAAATAATTCTGTGTGACTCCTTTTATGTCACTTTAATCGTGTACACAGTAGCTGTAGTCAGCTCTGATGGTACTAACCTTTTCATTTGATGATAAAATGAATGAACTGGCACATTTTTAAGCTGCTACACACTCAGCACTTTTATATACATTTAGTAGGTGTGCACACTCATGTTAGGGTCTCCGCTGAAGGCATTTAAAAACTCATCACCTACTCTGCGAAAGTCCCTGTGCCAGATACAGTGGGAGGCAGGAGAGATTAGTTGTTGTTTTCATGAAGGTGCACATACATTGTAATAGGGAAGACACTTTGTATTCTGTTACAAGGTAATCACTAAAGAGATGTTGCCTGTAAGCTTAAATTATACATAATGGCCCATCTCTGGGAACCCTGCCTCCCAGGTAATGAGCATTCAGCTAAAATACCTTTGTTTAGCTCACAGGAAACATTCTGACCAGGCCCACCTGTGAATGACTGCAGGGAGGAAGAAATGAACACATCCCCTCTGGAGGCTGATGGGAACCAGGAAGTGTTTGACTTTATTCCCTCTGATTTTAGTAGAAAAGAAACCTGAATTCAGGCAAGATGTTTCTTTGGGACCTGAGTCCACCATCTTCTTGGTCTGCTGGCTTTCCGAGTAAAGTCCTATTCCTCTCTATTGACCTGTCGTGCAGCAAGCAGTATGAGCTTGGACTCGGTAACACCATTACTTTTTTAGACAATAGACTTCAAACTTAGGGATAACTTCAAAGTTTTGACTAAAGAGCTACTCTTCTAGAAGCCAATCCTCTATTAAAATTCACCCTCAAACTATATCTATACCTAGAGTATACTGTTTGCCCTCAGACTATACCTGTGTCATTAAGTCTCTGCTAAACTGGGCTTCCCTCATGTCCAGTAGCTTATGAGAACTCCAGCTGTTAGCCTGTGGCAGCTCACCTTGTGTAATAGTACTGCCACTTCCTTAATTGTCCAAAAAAGCTTATTGTAGGATGAAACTATTACCAATTATATGCACCTAGTTTAAAATAATTGTAAGATATATTTGATTCTAAGGATTTTTTTCCCCCAGAAACTCAGCATTGACTCTTTTTCAAAGTTTTCTATTCTGCAACGTTTCCAGATACATTTTAACTTGTTTGTTGGAACTCTGGCTGTCTGGGCTAAAGCCGGAGTTGCCAGGCAAAGCTGCTGCAGGTCGGGCCCAGGTGGGTGCAGCAGGGAGCTGGCTGTCGGGCTGGGCCTGAGCTGCTTGGACAAGCAGGAGTGAGCAGGGGGTAGTCCTCAGGGCATGGCTGGAGTGCTCAGGGTGAAGAGGGGGAAGGGCGGGTGGGGTGAAGGGTACCTTCTCGAATACACGGTTCCTGGTTTAGATGACTCATCAGTGAGAAACCTTCAGCCTCGATGGATGGGCCAGGGGTACAATCTTGTATATCAAGTCCAAGGAAATAAAATAACCTGGAATAAAGTGAGAGGCCAAAGGAGAGCATCCTAGGAAGTCAGTTAAATAGATAGATAGGCCGGTGTGTTGAAGAGATTGAAGCGAGAGCCAAACGGGGGAAGTAGGGGTCAAGTCGGCCCTCAGAGGGAGAGAAAGCTTTAAACCCATCTCTGAGTGTGTGCTGCCACCGAGCCGGTGTGAGGGGTGTGTGGGTGAGTCAGGGCGGCTGCTAGGATTAGGTCATGACAAACTGAGGGTTTTGCCTTTGATTCAGGAAAACAAGAGATGGAGTGCCATTGCTCACTTTTCACCTGTGGCTGATTTGATGCCGAGTCTGAATATCCTGCTGGTGTTTACCCAGTTAAGTCCTGCATGTAGGAGAGGCCAGGCTATACTCCAGAATCAGACCTGAGCTCAGGTGCCAAGTGGCTGGCTGGCGGAGACTTGGCCAAACACAAGGTGGTGGGGAGAGAAGAGAGAGGCAAAGGGTACAGGCTGGTCTGGAGCAGCCACATGGAGTCAAGGTCGATTCTTGACTCCGGGAAGATCACGGTGCACACTGGATGGTGATTTGGACAGGACAGGGACATCACTGGGGTCTTCTAGGCAGGCATCAGCTCAGGGCCCTTCCTCTCAGCCAGGTCTGTAGGCTCACTGAAAGGTCCCGAGGTCGTCACGAACTGTGATGACTGCTGGAACGAGTGACCCATGGCTCAACCAAATTGGCAGAGCTGGAAGGGCCTTTGGAATCATCTCTTTTTACACAGTGGGAAGTAGAAACTCCAGAAGGTTAATGACTTACCACTGTCAGACAGCTGGCCTGCTGGCCTATAGCAGGGACTTGGTCAGGACCCTGGTCATTTTTTTTTTTTTTTAATATACTAAATTTTTAGAAACAGTTCTATTGTGATATAATTGACATATGGTAGACTATACATATTTAAAGTATACATTTTGATAAGTTTTAACATTTGTAGACACTGTAAAACCAACTCCGCAATCAATAGTGAACATATCCATCACCCTCAAAGTTTTCTCATGCACCTTTGTAATTCTCTTTCCTGCCTTCCTTATCCCCCCTTGCCCCCTGCCACCAGCATCCTAACCCCCATGCCCAGGCAACCTCTGATGTGCTTCCTCAAATTTCTAGATAAATTTGCATTTTGTAGAATTTTATACGGAATCAGACACATATGATTATCATACTTGTCTGGCTTCCTTTATTCAACACAATCGTTTTGAGATTCGGTGGTTTTTGTATTTATCAAGGGTTTGTTCCTTTGCATTGCTGAATAGTATTCCATTGTGTAGATATGCCATCAGTTCACCTGTTGGTTAATATTTGGATTGTTTTCAGTTTGGCTGTTACAGATAACACTGCCATAAACATTCATGTCTAAGTCTTTGTGTGGACATATACCCTTATTTCTTTTGGATAAATACCTAGAAATGGAATGACTCAGTCACATGGTAGGTATATGTTTAACTTTTTAAAACATTGCCAAGCTGTTTTGCAAAGTGGTTGTACCATTTTACATTCCTTCTGGTTATGTGTGAGAGTTCCAGTTCCTCCACATTTTCACCAACACTTTGTATGGTCAGTCTTTTCAATTTGAGTCATTCTAATAGATGTGCATTGATACAGCTTTGTGCTTTTCACGTGCATTTCTCTAATGACTAAATGATATTGAGTATTTTTTAAGGTTCTTACTTGCCATCTGTATCTCTTTCATAAAATTGTCTATTCAAATCTTTCATACATATTTATTGGATTATTTTCTAATTTTAGAGTTTTGAGAGTTCTTTATATATTATGTTTACAGGTCCTTTATCAGATATATGATTTGTGGATGTTTTCTCTGAGTCTGTGGCTTGTCTTTGAATTCTTTTAACAGTATCTTTTGAAGAGTAGAAGTTTTAAGTTTTGATGAGAGCCAATTTATCAATTTATTATTTTGTGCATCGTCCTCTTAGATATGACATCATATCTAAGAAATCTTTGCCGAATCCACATTCACAAAGATTTTCCTATATTTTTTTCTAGAGGTTGTATAGTTTGACATGTACATTTAGGTCTGTTATCCATTTAGAATTAATTTTTTTTTATGGTGCAAGAACCCCACAGTCTTTTGACATATGTGCAATGTAGTAAAAGGCATGTGGTCTCTTTATCCACACATGGTTATAGGAATCTTCTACCACCATCATGTTTAAATGCAAAGGTTAACCATACATTAAACATGTACGACACTCAAAAAACACCCCACTAAAATACATTGCCCAGTTTTCGTAATACATTTAATGAAAGAATAATAAGGTCATTAAGGGCAATCAGTGTTTTGTTATATTCTTGATTATATTCTTGATTATATATATTTCTTGATATGAACATAGTTGGGGTAAGAAGTAAGCTTCTTCCCTTTTAATGGGGACCAACATAGTCCTGGACTCAAGTTTAAAACCTTGACAGCAGCAATGATTACCCATTGTTTACCCTCCACCCCCTCCTGTTGTGGTGATTATGGCACTTTAGAATTCCTGGAGAGGATGCAGTGCTTAATCACGTAATTATGTCCCAAACAACGTGGGCACTCTCTCTGCCATTCATAGGAACAGTGCAAAGAGAAGTTTGTTTGGGTTCTTATTGTGAAGACCCAGCGGGAGGAGAGGCTGCAGTGGCTGAAGAGAGCAGCTCATAGACAGGGTAAGAGTTGATTTGGAGACTACATAGGGCCATGTAGGGATATCGGGGGTTTTGTCTGTGCTTGTCAGGTACTTATGAGAGGAGGAGGGGTTTTTAGCACCATTCCATCGACCTTAGTACATAAGTGTATGACTCAGGTTCCACGACACAGGATTGGAGCCGGTCATTTCATCTCTGGGGATTCTTTATGGGCCCTAGTGTTCTGCCTTCCACTGTGCTCCTGACCCCAGGGATGTACTTTCTTTCTGAAAAGCAGTAGAGACATACAGAAAGGGGCATTGGAATAGAAGTCAGCAGATGGAGGCGTTTGTGTTCTGACAGTCCCTTACATCTACTGGGGGACCAGGAGTAAGGCGTTTAGCGTCTCCTAACACCGATTTCCTTATCTGCCAAACAAGGAGAAGAGTACCTTTTAGTGGCCTCATGGGCACGCTGGGAGAATGTGCTGTCTACGTGTACAGCATTACTGTTAGTGGGTGGGCCATGCATTCTTTCATCCTCTCATACAGAAAAAAATTACTTGCACATTTTTTTTCTGGAGGCACCATGAGAACTGGCCTTCCCTCCTCCAGGAACCTTCCCTCACCCCAGGCCCAGGCCCCGAGGCTAGACCAGCTCTCCCTCCATCTCCCCATCCCCCTTAGCAAATTTCCCTTGTTGCACTTACCCTATCACAATGACCGTTTTTCTCCATGCCTGGAGCAGGAGTTTCTTTAAGGGCCAAGACCTCTAATTTATCTTTATAACCCTAGTGCCATTTAATAAATGTTTGTTGAATAAGCAACTAAATGGGTAAATCTGAAGATGAGCAGGACATTCCTGTGTTAAAGGAGTTCATCTTGGATGAATGGAGGAGATGGACGTGTATGTGAGTACTTGCCTTCCACTGTTCCAACTACAACAAGCAATTCATTTATTCATTTTTAAACCAAATGGGACCACTTCATTCTCATCTAACAGAATAGCTTCTATTGGCACTCTAGACATTCGGGGGGAGAGTATGTGACTGACAGATGTTTTCTAGAAAGAGTAGAAGAGACAAGGGGAGACACTATTCTTTCATTCCAGTCGTCACTCGTCTGTAATATTTCATGTCTGTGTCATCTCCCCCTCCACTCCCTAGATTAGGTTGCCCCACGCCCACGCCGGCCCCCCCCCCCCGCACTGTACATTCTCACAACACCATCCTTCTCTTTTCTGACAAATTATTTGTTTACCATGTACCTCGGCAGCTGTCTTATTCACTACCCTAGTCTCATCATCTAGAGCAGTGCCCAGCAAATAGTAAGATCTCTGCAAATTGCTGTTGAATAATTAAATACATGTGCAAACAAGTTCTGCACCGTAAAGAATTTAAAAAAACAACCCTGACCTCAAACATTTTAAGGCCATGAGTTGTTCTTTCAACATCATGGGCTTTCAGTATGGCTCTGTGACCCAGTATCCTTCTGAGCAAGACTACGGGCTGATCTTCTCAACAGGTTACACTAAGCCATTCAGTGGATCTCCAGATACCTCGCTGAGCTGACCTAGTGCATAGAATTATTTCATGTTGTCCTCCTGGAATCCAAGTACAGCTTAGCTTCTTTTCGTTATCACACAGCTTTATAACAGAAACCTTTTCCCACCTCTTGGGACCCTTGTCTTTAGCTTTCTGGAAAAGATGCAGCTTGGAATGCAATGGCACAGGCAGAGAAGGCAAACCCCACACGCATTTGCAGGTGCTCTGTGTTTCCTCGCATGGTCATTTGTCTTCAGGTTTGAATGTTTCTCCATCGCCTTTATTGGCAGCTGAAAATAGAGTTCTTGCCAGTGTAGATGCATTGTTACCACAAAATGCAATTTGCTGCCACACGTTGTGTTCAGATAATGGGAAAGAGTAGAATTCATCTAAACAATTGTGCTCAAAGCAGTGATACCACAGAGTGAGCCATGCTTGGTTTTTCTGAATCATTTATATGGTTTCATTGTAAGATATCCCTTTGTCAACTATTTTTCAGTGGGAAAATAAAGGCTCAAAGGAATTTCTTTTCTTAAAGAAACAGAACTTAGAGCAGAATCAGAAATATGTCATGTTATATAACCATTTATGAAAAAAGAAACATGTTACCAATGATGACAAGATCACTTTTGTCAAGTTGGAACAGCATTGTTAATTCTTTGAGTTTTCTGGATGCATCAGGCATAGACTTGTGTGGACCACGGGGAAGTGTTACCTGTGGGGAAGCAGGGATACAGTGACAGAAGCATGGAATTTGGAGGCAGAAGACTAGGCTATCAGCTTTGTTGCTCCCACTTGCTCTTTATGCGATCGTGGAAAAATTATCCTCTCACCTACCTTGTGGGTTTGTTATGAGTGTCAAAGAAGATAATGCAGATGTGTAGAGTATTGTTTGAACAGTGAAGGAAAGAAATTTTTTCATTTTTGTAGAAGTAATATATTCTTGTGTGAACTGGAAAACTTGACATTCAAGTTTCACATTGGAGGTTTGGTCTTTCTTTAATTAGATATTATTAGATGGGAATATATGTATATATGTAGCTGATTCACTTTGTTATAAAGCAGAAACTAACACACCATTGTAAAGCAATTATACTCCAATAAAGATGTTAAAAAATTAGTTATTATCAGAAAAAATTGTTTTGTTATGTATCTATCTTTGGAAGTTTTACTTGTATAGCAGATTCTAAGTAATAAAACATCTGCCTATCAATAGCTATTTTTGCTTCAAGATAATTCACTGAGCTGCAAAATTCTATATAAAAGGCAACATGATATCCTTTGGTAGAGGGCTATGCTCCTATTTGTTTTCCATAGAAAAGACAGCAAGTATGTCTCTCTTTTTTTGAAGAAGAAGAAGACACATAAAAAATAATGTATAACTTACCCGTTGCCTTATTCATGTAATGGAAACTTTAGCCCAAGTTTAATTATAAAAAAATGGTAAAGCGAATTTTGCTAATTAAAGACTGGCAGTTTGAGCCTATCCCAAGCAGGATCCTCCTATGGATGGCTAGAGGAGGGAGGGGACGGCCCAGGGGCTAGCATAGGGTCACTCAAACCACGTCAGACCGACTTTACTTCCAAACACTTGTGAGGGACGCTGTACAGGGAATCAAGTGTCATAAGGGTGGGTGTATTGCAAATTCTCTGATTTTATGAGCATCTTTATGGAATATTGACACAATGTATGTCATTAGCTCATTCAGGTGTGACTCCATGAAGAAGTTAGGAAAGGTTGAGTCCATGATCTTTGGGCTATTTCTTCGGAAGGAAAGAACTGTTCGGTTAGGCTGAAGGTATTGCAGTATGGGAATCTGTGCAGCAGAAGATGGGCATCCAAACATTATAGAAAGCCAGGCGTCTTTCCCCACCCCTTGGCTTCACCATCACTGAAACCTTGAGTTGGCAGAGATCTCATTTCATCCTTGGAAGAGGGCTTTATTTTATTTTGAACCCCCAGCTGCCTGGAGCAGTAAATAACTTAAAGCTCATTTATGAGCTCTCTCTCTCTTTTTCTATTCCATAGAAGAATAAAAGGTTTTCTATAAAGAACTCAAAACTCAATAATAAGGAAACAAACACCTTTAAAAAAAGTGGGCAAAAGATTTGAATAGACATGTCACCAAAGAAGACATACAGATGGCATATAAAAACATCTAAAGATTCTCAAAAGCATTAGTTGTTAGGGAAATGCAAATTAAAACCATACTGAGCTACCATTATAACCTATTAGAATGATTAAGTTAAAATACTGACAGTACCAAGTACTAGAGAGGATGCAGAGTGACTGGACCTCTCATACATTGCTGGTGGGAATGTAAATGGCACAACCACTTTGGAAAGCCATTTAGAAGTTTCTCATAAATGTACTGCTGGTTCACAATGTAAATGTAAATGTAAATGTACATTATGAACCAGAAGTCTCACTCCTGAGTATTCACCCAAAAGAAATGAAAACTTATATTTATACAATAACCTATACAGGAATGTTTATAGCAGCTTTATTCATAATAGTTCCAAATGAGAAACAACTCAAATGCCCATAACAGGTGAATAGGTGAATAAATTGTGGTACATCCATTCAATGGAATACTACTCAGCAATAAAAAGGAATAAATCACTGATACACACAACAACATGGATGCTGAGTGAAAGAAACTCAGTTATGTTCACTCAGTTATGCTGAGTGAAAGAAACCAGACAAAAAAGAGTGCACACTGTATGATTCAATTTATATAAAACTCTAGAAAATACAAACTAATCTATTGTAACAGAAATGGTTGCATGGGGATGGGACCAGTGAGGGGTAAGAGGGAAGAATTAGAAAGGTGAACAGGGAAACATCTGGGAGTGATGCTGAACTAAGTTCATTGTCTAGATTGTGGTGATGGTTTTAAGAGTGGATACATATGTTAACACTTCTCATGTACATTTTAAAAATGTGCAATGAACTGTATGTCAATTGTAGTGACCCGTTTCATATATTTTAATTCCCCAAAATTAAAATTAGTTTATCACCAAGTCATCTCTATAGAAGAATTCTAGCTATTAATGCAGAAGTAATTGTAGAATTAGAAAGATCACCATTTTGCAATCTCTAATGAAATACATGCCTACCTCTTTTTATTGCTCTTTACCTTATTGTGTTTCAAAGATACTGCATTTTTTTTAAACAATTTGAAGATTTGCGGCAACCCTGCGTCGAGCAAGTCTGTGGGTGACATTTTTCCAACAGCATTTACTTACTTTGTGTCACATTTTGGTAATTCTCACAATATTTCAGACTTTTTCATTATTATTATATTGTTATGGTGATCTATCTTTGATATTACTATTGCAGAAAGATTACAACTCACTGAAGGCTCAGATTATGATTAACATTTTTTAGCAATAAAGTATTTTTAAAATAAGGTGTGTACATTATTTTTTAGACATAATGCTATTGCACACTTAATAGACTATAGTATAGTGTAAATGTAACTTTCATGTGTACTGCGAAACAAAAAAAATTTTTATGACTCACTTTATTGTGATATTCGCTTTATTGCATTGGTCTGCAACTGAACCCGCAGTACCTCAGAGGTATACCTGTAGTTTCTTTAGGCAGCGCTCGCCCTGCTGAAACCATTAGGATAAATGTTGCTGGGAACAGGTTAGATGGCTGTCGCCACCTGAATCCACTGATCAATCTTAGCATCACTAAAAATAGAACAGCCACACATCATTATACATCTCCTGTAAGATGAAATACATAGCACCGTCTTGAAGAATTCTTGCTAAAATAGTTGAATTTAAATAAAGTCAAAACCTTAGATCCAACATCCAGTTAATGGGAAATAAAGGGGATAGAGAAACACCTTGCATGACACATACCTTGAGGAAGCAGTAGGGCACATCTGGAATGTAGGATATGCTGAGGACAGCTGACCTGGTTTCTTAAATATGCCCATAAGTTACAAAAGCATTGCCGATTACATAACATTTAAGAGACATATCAAGTAGGATGTGTGGATCATGGATGGAAATTGATTTGAAAACAAAACAACCGCTTGAAAAAGACTTTTTTGGGCAGTAGTCAGGGAAATTTGAATATGGACTGGGAATTAGATGATGCTAAGGGGTGACTGTTAATTTTGCTGGATGAGAGTATTGCAGTTTTTGCAGTTATGAACAGAAATATCCTTGTTTTAGCAATTATGTATTAAAGTATTTAGGTGTAAAATGATGCAGGAAATTTGCTTTAACATACTACAGAGTAAAGGAAAAAGGAAGGAAGAAAAAAAGAAATTGATGAAGTAAGTATGTTAAAATGTTGGTAATTTTTGCATCCAGAGGGTAGGTGAGCAGGTGGGGTTTATTTTACTGTTATTTTTCTTTTGTGTATGTTTGAAAACTTTCATAATAAAAATTCTTTATAACTATCTTTCTAGGAATTATGAAGACTATAAAATATAAGTAAATAGACACATAATTCTAGGAATAGGTTACTGTGTGTTTTACATGCAAGAAACACCTGCCCATAAATTCAATTAAAAATGGTTTTATCTCCATTAAAAATTTCAGATCTATCAACTGTCTGTTTGCATTACAAAGGGGATTGTTCTTTTATAAAATAGTTTACCGTGGAATTCCATTACATGATTTAATTTCTGTGAGTCATCTTTTCTAAATCCTCACAACTTAACTATTCTCTTTCTTCAGTCTCTTCTATTTTCCAGCCAAGCATGCTGAATCCTTTCATGGTTCCAAAACTTTATGAAAGCTTGCTTCCCCTATCTGAAATGATTTTTCTTCACTTAAAGCTTATTGTATTTATCAGGGTTCCCCAGAGAAACAGAACCAATAGGGTGGTGGTCTGTCTATCTACCTACCTATCTATCTATCTATCTATCTATCTATCTATCTATCTATCTATCTATCTATGTATCATCGATCTAAGGAATTTATTATAAGGAATTGGCTCATAGGATTATGATCACTAAGAAGTTCTAAGATTTTCAGTCGGCAGACTGGGTACCCAGGAGAGCTAATGGTGTGAGTTCTAGTCCAAGAGCTGGTAGACTTAAGACCCAGGAGGAATGTGTAGACATTCTTCAAGTCCCAGCTTGAAGGCAGTCAGGCAGGAGGAGTTCCCTCTTACTTAATCTTTTTGTTTACTCAGGTCTTCAATTGATTGGTTGATGCTGACCCACCTTAGAGAGGGCAATCTACTTTACTCAGTCTACTGATTCACATGTTAACATCATCCCGAAACACCCTTATGGATACACCCATGTTTGAACAATTATCTGGGCACCCTGTGACCCATTCAAGTTGACACAAAATTAACTGTCACACTTATTCATGCTTTAAGACCTAGCTCAAATACAAATTCTGTAGTAAAGCCTCCACATGTCTGTTTTGTATAGACTTACAAGCCTGTATTTTACTCTAAGCTGTAAGTTCCTTAATGCAGAGGTTGTGTCTTATTTGTCTTCCAATCGCTAGAGACTAGTCTAGGACCTGGCATAGAACAGGTATCAAATAAGTGTCTGCTGAGTAAATTAATACATGAGTGATTGCATCTGCAGTAGATTTGGGAGAAACTCTACAAGTTAGAAAGTACCAAATTTTAATGTTCTAAGGTTAAATATGACTCTAGTAAGATTCATATGGGTTTTAGGATTGATATAAGTAACCATGAAGGATGATGGTCTATTCAAAAGTAGACTAAATAAAAGCAAAATAATCAGTTCATTCTTAAAAACAATTCATGTATAGGTTTGAGATTATAGATATGAACAAGTTATTTATTACTCAACAGAATCTACTTACATTTTGTTTTAGTCTAAGTTTTAGTGAATTATTTTATCAAATTTTATATGAACTCCCAACAAACAAAAGTCCAGGACCTGATGGCTTCACAGGCAAATTCTATCAAACATTTAGAGAAGAGCTAACACCTATCTTTCTGAAACTGTTCCAAAAAATTACAGAGGAAGGAATACTCCCAAACTCATTCTATGAGGCCACCATCACCCTGATACCAAAACCAGACAAAGATACCACAAAAAAAGAAAATTACAGACCAATATCACTGATGAACAAAATCAGTGCAAAAATCCTCAACAAAATACTAGCAATCCGAATCCAACAATACACTAAAAGGATAGTACACCAGGATCAAGTGGGATTTATCCCAGGGATGCAAGGATTTTTCGGTATCCGCAAATCAGTGTGATACACCACATCAACATATTGCAGAAAAAAAACCATATGATCATCCCAATAGATGCAGAAAAGCTTTTGACAAAATTCAGCACCCATTTATGATAAAAACTCTCCAGAAAGTGGGCATAGAGAGAACATACCTCAACATAATAAAGCCCATATATGACAAACCAGCAGCTAACATCATACTCAATGGTGAAAAGCTGAAAGCATTTCCTCTAAGATCAGGAACACGACAAGGATGTCCACTCTTGCCACTTTTATTCAACATAGTTTTGGAAGTCCTAGCTACAGGAATCAGAGAAGAAAAAAAAAAATAAAAGGAATCCAAATTGGAAAAGAAGAAGCTAAACTGTCACTGTTTGCAGATGACATGATACTATACATAGAAGATCCTAAAGATGCTACCAGAAAACTGCTAGAGCTCATCAATGAACTTGGTAAAGTCTCAGGTTACAAAATTAATACACAGAGATCTGTTGCATTTCTATACACCACCACCAAAAGATCAGAAAGAGAAATTCAAGGAACAATCCCGTTTACCATCACATCAAAAAGAATAAAATAGGAATAAGGAGACAAGAAACCTGTACTCCAAAAACTATAAGATGCTGATGAAAGAAATTGAAGACAGCACTAAGAGATGGAAAGATATACCATGTTTGTGGACTGGAAGAATCAATATTGTCAAAATGACTATATTACCCAAGGGAATCTACAGAGTCAGTGCAATCCCTATCAAATTACCAGTGGCATTGTTCACAGAACTAGAACAAAAAATCTTAAAATTTGTGTGGAGACACAAATGACCCCGAATAGCCAAAGCAATCTTGAGAAAGAAAAACGGAGCTGGAGGAATCAGGCTCCCTGATTTCAGACTGTACTACAAAGCTGTAGTTATTGGGACTTCCCTGGTGGTGCAGTGGTTAAGAATCTGCCTGCCAATGCAGGGGACACGGGTTCGAGCTCTGGTCTGGGAAGATCCTACATGCCGCAGAGCAACTAAGCCCATGTGCCACAACTACTGAGCCCGTGTGCCGCAACTACTGAAGCCCGCGCACCTCAACTCCTGAAACCCGCGCACCTAGAGCCTGTGCTCCTCAACAAGAGAAGCCACCGTGATGAGAAGCCCTCACAGTGCAACAAAGGGTAGCCCCCGCTCGCAGCAACTAGAGAAAGCCCACGTGCAGCAATGAAGACGCGACGCAGCCAAAAATAAATTTTAAAATTAAAAAATAAATAAATAATTTTTAAAAAAACTATAGTCATCAAAACAATATGGTACTGGCCTCAAAAATAGAAATGTAGCTCAATGGAACAGGATACCAAGCCCAGAAATAAACCCACACACCTACGGCCAATTAATTTACGACAAAGGAGGCAAGACTACACAATGGTGGAAAGACGGTTTCTTTAACAAATGGTGCTGGGAAAACTGAGCAGCTACATGTAAAAAAATGAAATTAGATCATTGTTTAACACCATACACAATAATAAGCTCAAAATGGATTAAAGACCTAAATATGAGACTGGATACTATAAAACTCCTAGAGGAAAACATAGGCAGAACACTCTCTGACATAAATCGCAGCAATATCTTTTTTGATCCATCTCCCAGAATAATGGAAATAAAAACAAAAATAAACAAATGGGACCTAATTAAACTCAAAAGTTTTTGCACAGCAAAGGAGACCATAAACAAAACAAAAAGACATCCCACAGATTGGGAGAAAATATTTGCAAATGATGTGACCGATGAGGGATTAGTCTCCAAAATTTACAAACAGCTCATGAGGCTTAATATCATCAAAACAAACAACCCAATCAAAAAATGGGCAGAAGACCTAAATAGACACTTCTCCAAAGAAGACATACAGATGGCCAAGAAGCACATGAAAAGATGTTCAACATCACTAATTATTAGAGAAATGCAAATCAAAACTATAATGAGATACCACCTCACACCAGTCAAAATGGCTATCAAAAAATCCACAAACAATAAATGCTGGAGAGGGTGTGGAGAAAAGGGAACCCTCCTACACTGTTGGTGGGAATGTAAATTGATACAGCCACTATGGAGAACAGTATGGAAGTTCCTTAAAAAATTAAAAATAGAGCTACCATATGACCCTGCAGTCCCACTCCTGGGCATATACCCTGAGAAAAACATGGTCCCAAAGGATATGTGCACCCCAATGTTCATTACAGCACTGTTTACAGTGCTTAGCCAAGACATGGAAGCAACCTAAATGTCCATCAACAGAGGAATGGATAAGGAAGGTGTGATATATATATATACACACACACACACACACACACACACACACACACACACACACACACACACAATGGAATACTACTCAGCCATTAAAAAGAATGAAAGAATGCCATTTGCAGCCACATGGATGGACCTAGAGTTTGTCATACTGAGTGAAGTAAGACAGGAGAAAGAGAAATACCGTGTGATATCCCTTATATGTGGAATCTAAAAAGAAATGATACAAATGAACCTATTTACAAAACAGAAACAGACTCACAGACTTAGAGAATGAACTTGCAGTTACTGGGGGGAAGGGATAGTCAGGGAGTTTGGGATCGACATGTACACACTGCTATATTGAAAATGGATAACCAACAAGGACCTACTCTGTAGCACAGGGAACTCTGCTCAATGTTATGTGGCAGCCTGGATGGGAGGGGAGTTTGGGGGAGAATGGGTACATGTGTATGTGTGGCTGAGTCCCTTTGCTGTGCACCTGAAACAATCGCAACATTGTTAATCGGCTATACGCCAATATAAAATGAAAAGTTAAAAAATTTTTTATATGAACATGGTTAAAAATCAAAAGAAAATGAAAATAAAATATAAAATAAATCAAAATAAAAATCAAAGCAATATTCCTTTTCCTTATTCTACTCTACCTTAAATCCTGCTCCGCAGAAGTCTGGACTTTATTTTGGCTGTTTCTTCTACTCCATGGGTTAAAATAGTACATTTATACAGGCACACCTTGCTATATTGCACTTTGCTTTATTGTGCTTCATGGATACTGCATTTTTTACAAATAGAATGTTTGTGGCAACCCTGTGTCAAGCAAGTCTATTGGTGCCATTTTTCCAACAGCTTTTGCTCACATTGTGTCTCCATGTCACAATTTGGTAATTCTTGCAATATTTCAGACTTTTTCATTATTATTACATTTGCTGTGGTGATTTGTGATCAGTGATCTTTGATGTTACTGTTGTAATTGTTCTGGGGCACCATGAACCGTGCCCATACAAGATGGCAAACTTAATCAATAAATGTTGTGTGTGTTCTGACTGCTTCACCAACCAAACAATCCCTGTCTCTCTCCCTCTCTTCGGGCCTCCCTATTCTCTAAGACACAACAATATTGAAATTAGGCCAATTAATAATGGTACAGTGACCTTTAAGTGTTAAAGTGAAAGGAAGAGTCAACGGATGAGGCACACTTCACTGTGGTCTTACTTTAAGCAATTGTCACGGCCACCCAGCCTCCAGCAGCCACCTCCCTGATCAGCCAGCAGCATCAGCATCGAGGCAAGACCCTCCACCAGCAAAAAGATTAAGATGCACTGAAGGCTCAGATGATGGTTAGGGTTCTTTAGGAACAAAGTATTTTTAAATTAAGGTGTGTACATTGTTTTTTCAGACAATGCTATTGCCCACTTAATACTTAATAGTTAATTATTGCACACTTAATACTGCTGTTTCTTAATTTACCCATTTTAGATATTAAATTCTACCCCCCCCAAGTAGTTGCACAGCATTGGGTAAGTTATCTAACTTTGCAGTGCCTCATTTTCAAGTTTTGTAAAAGGAAGAAAATAATATTATTTCATGTCACAACATTTCTGTAAGGACTAAATGTTACTAAATGTAAAGTAGTTGTTATGTAATAAGAATCATGTAACTTTTAACTGTAATGATGGTAACAATGGTAATTAGTATTATCAGCATCAATAATAGATGGAAACAGCCTTCTTATACCACCTTCCCCCTTCCCACCATCTCATCTTCCCTCATTCTTCCTATATAACTATATCATAATTTTTCAGTAAATCAACAGACACTATTATATTATTATGACTATGTCAGTTTATTCTCAACTAAAGTAGATAATAAAACTGTGTACGTTAGGGTCCGTTTGCCGATAGCACAAACTATTGAAATTACTTTAAGCACAACCTGATAAAGAGGATTGGGGGCTGACAGTATGATCCCAGAGCCAACAGCTGGACTTAGCAGCTTCCTGTCTGCAGATGAACCTGCATGAGCCTTGTGAGAGGAATCTGCTGGGCAGGAGGTGAAGGCTGGAGAGGGCAGCGCCCTGCAGGAGCCTGGTGAGGGGGGCTAGGGGGACCTGGCAGAGGAGACCATTCCTCCTCTAGTGTCCCTCCCGCGCTC
The DNA here is from genome assembly GCF_965194825.1 of Balaenoptera physalus. Lineage (NCBI taxonomy): Eukaryota > Metazoa > Chordata > Mammalia > Artiodactyla > Balaenopteridae > Balaenoptera > Balaenoptera physalus. The sequence continues at coordinate 114,451,250 of NC_138886.1, forward strand.
CCTAGTGACGAGGCTTAACATCATGGCATCTGGCAGAGGGGGATATTTACAGAGCCCACCTCCTTTATCACAGAGCGGGAAGGAAGGACAGATTTGGAACTGAGGGGTAATGACTTAATAACTGCTACATCTATTAAACCCAGGAGCCTTCTAACATACTATTACGGTTCAATTCCAAATGCTAAGTCAAAGGCTTAGGTGCCTGTGTTGGGAGATGGGGAGCATGTTAGTTGTTTTCAAATAAAGACCTGTCGCATGAAGTAGAATGTCATTATTATGTGTTGCTCAGAGGGAACAAAACTAGTGAAAGGTACAGGGAGGCATATTTTGGCAGATTCCCTGAGGAACTCAGACACTTATCTCCAAATGTTACAGTTATCCTGACACTAAGAATGAGGAAACACAGGCTACGGTGGTTCTCTGTGAAGTTGTGAGGGTTCAACCAGGGTAGGAGGTAGAGCCAGACTATCTCCAAGGTCTGTTCCGATCTGGAGAAGGCATGAACTTTTCAGGAGCACCTCTGTTACTAAAGTGAGGCGGGCCTGTATGTCTATCCGTAACTACCCCCACTTATTTATCTGTCTGTGCAGTATCCATCCACCTGTCCATCCATCCCTCCTCTTCTGAGTTGTTTAAAACTCAGTGACGTTATTTCACTCAGTCAAAACTCATTTGGGCCAACATTTATTGGTTTGCTTCTTAGGGCTGTTACATTAATATTGGAATTAATCGACATTACATATAAATGCATTATTTTCATTTGGTTTAACTAGTGGAATAATTTTTAATTGCTGTCTTTCTATTCCAGGTGTCCTTTTTCTAAAAGTGTCCTGTAATATGCCAAAAAGACAGGAGTAATCTCAGCAGAATATTACTGTTACCAGAATAAAACCACAAACACCCAAAGCACTAAAATGAGAAAACACAACATATTATACAATAATTCCTCACTGAAGTTTCAGAAATGTAGCCTACCATTGTCTAAGCAGAGGAGCTGCAACCAAGATCGAGGTCGTTGTTGTCTCCCAGGCCTTATTTCCTTAGTTCAAGCCTGGTCTGAGAGAGTTAATAGCATGATTTTACTGTTTGAAATTGGATGTGTTTTCTTTTCTGACATGTGGGACTTTTAAAGAGTTGGTTTTCTTTTCTGACATGTGGGACTTTTAAAGAGTTGGAGAGCTATGACAGATGAAATCATGAAAAGCTTTACCTTGGTAGGGCCTCTTTGTTGTTGAGTGGTGAAATAAGTAGTAATAATGATAATAGTAATAGCAGTGAGGGACAGAATTAGTATTCAAACCCAGACATTTTGATTCCAGAGTCCCTGCTACTACCGTGCTGTGGCATCTCCTAATACGATGGAAAATGTGTATGTGTGGGTGATGTGGGAAGTTTGGAGTCGGTCAGCTGTGTTGTTTGCAAGCTGTGTAACACCGAGCTGGAATCTTGGTTTGATTCATGAAGAACGTAGGGCCCAGAGAATAAAGTGAATTGCCCAGCATCACACAGCCAGAGTTGCACATCTAGGATTAGAAATTAGATCTCTTAATTCACAACCTAGAACTTGGGTTTTGTTTTTGACCTACTTTTTCATTTTGTTGCATAGAAAATCATTCAGATAATTGCTCAGGAAAATCAAATCCCCCTGCTGCAAACCTGTTCTCAGAGTTCAGCCCCTTCTGGCTGGCAGATACGGGCAGCGTTTCTTTGTTGGTGCCTGTCCAGCCTCTCTGTCCGTGTCTTGGTCAGCCACCATGTCTGTGGAGGAGATAGGAACGTGTGGAGGGTGCCCTCCGCCTTGGTGCTTACGGATGGGCCTTTTTCTAATCGCTCACCCAAAGTAGCGGTCCCTGACTATTGCTTCATGCAGCAGCTGTTGGGGGCTCAACGGCTGGGGGCAGAGTCGCAGTGAGTGCACGCCACCCCATCCCGACAGCGAGAGTTGGTTAATCATATACAATCCGCCAACAGTGGGCCGCCTTGTAATTGTTACAGGGCCCTTTCAATTTCTTGCAATTTCCTTTGTCTCAGCAGTTTTGGTTGCATCCTGAAAACTGTCAGGCTTCCTTGTTTCTGTAAGGACCTGACAATTCCGGCCTCACAATGCAGCTTAAATTGGACCAGCTGCTGCCTCAATGGGGCAGTCTGCCCATCTCTAAGGCATTAAGCCCAAAATTATTTCGAAAATGGAAGCCTTTGACTTGCTCTGGATTAATGTGATTAAGCAGGGCTTGCTTTAATTTGTAGCCATCTCTTCCTTTATTAATAACATTTCATCAATTGGAGCAGCACGTCTGTATGCGAGACAACAGAAAGTTAGGTTGATTGCAATTTGTAAGAAAAGTCTTTCATGTTTCAGTAGCAACTGATACGAGGCTTGGGTTGTGGGCAGATTTAGATCTGCTTGTTATTCTTAATTTTTTATGGAAACCTAATAAGCAAATGAGCCCTCCCTCCTTCTCTCCCTTTGTCCCGATGCCCCTGAGGTCTACATTTGATTTACAGCTCCCTTTAAGTAATAAAGGAAGGATCTTTTTTTCATCTGAATTGTATCAGCTGGTGAAATCTGGAAGAAATATCCTTCAGGGTTAAGAAAGGTAGAATTAAAAGGGATTTGAGTTTTTTCTCTGTGTAATTGAAAATGTATAACCAGTATGATGATTAAAAATAATCTGTTAGCTTTGCTAAATAACAAAGTATATACCTCATTACTTGAGACCTAGATTTTTATAATAACAGTGGTGGGTGATAGTAGAAGAAATTAAGGGCAATGTTTTAAAGATGTCTTTAATAATTTTTTTAAGCTCAATGAAATTATTCTTGTAAAATGTATCCTGGCCAACTTAAGATGGTCTGAATTCTAGGTCGCATTTCTTGTCCCTATAGTATAATTTAGCTATTCGAAAGTGTAGTTCAAGTATTTTTCTGAGGTTAAGTTTGATCTTCCTTCTATGTTGTCAGAGCCAGGGAACCCAGGTGTCTGGGAGTCAGCAAACCTGGAGTTACTCCATTTTTTTCTCGCCAAAAAGCTGTGTTATGTTGGGAAAGTGACTCAACCTCCTTGTGCCTAAGTTTTCTCATATATGAAATTAGGAAATTGAGGAGGAGGCTTTCTAAAATCCTGTCTAGTCCTATTACTCTATAGATCCAATTTCTAAGGTTCCTTCCCCTATTTAAAAAATAGGATTTACTGAGTCTGATTCCAGTGTAGTCTTTCCCCTTTACAAAGTGTAAAGTATAAATGACCAAATTTACTGATATTTGTGTCAAATATGGTAATTTCTGGAAGTCAAAGAGCCTCAGATAACTCAGTATCATTGCATGTACTTTTTTTAAAATAAATTTATTTATTTTATTTTATTTATTTTGGGCTGTGTTGGGTCTTTGTTGCTGTGCGCGGGCTTTCTCTAGTTGCGGCGAGCGGGGGCTACTCTTCGTTGCAGTGCATGGGCTTCTCATTGTGGTGGCTTCTCTTGCTGTGGAGCACGGGCTCTAGGCACGCAGGCTTCAGTAGTTGTGGCTCGCGGGCTCTAGAGCGTAGGCTCAGTAGTTGTGGTGCACAACCTTAGTTGCCCCACGGCATGTGGGATCTTCCCAGACCAGGGCTCGAACCCATGTCCCCTGCATTGGCAGGTGGATTCTTAACCATTGTGCCACCAGGGAAGCCCCTGCATGTACTTTTAATTACTTTTTTTTAATCTAAACCCCCAGATGTGTTCCTTCCCTGTGGTTTTGATTTTTACACACATACGTCCAGGTTCTTGTGCCTTAGTCTGGTTTCATTTGAAGGTATATGTCTAAAACAATCTTTATTTTAAAAAACTTTAAAAATGTAAGAGGATTTAATACCTAGAGTCATCTTTCTTGTAAATAAATGGTCATCTTACTTATACTTCTTTGGCTACTTACTGAGATAAATTTTGTTTGCATCAAGAACTCTTTAGATGGGCAATAAAAACTGTGTCAAGGAGTAATACATATTATGCTAGGGCCAAGTTCTAAACCCTTTTGCCATTTTTCCCTCTTATTTTGTCCAATATTTTGCTATCCCTTGTAGCTCAGATGCTCACTGTCTCCTTTAATACTTAGCTATCAATTGAGTCACTCATTTGCTTATTCTTTAGATCTCACTTCCAGAAATGCTTTGTGGTAGTGCCCTGGACTGAAGGAGGCTGGGCCTGTGAGCCGGGTACAGCGGGGGGTAGCCTTGGTCTTAGAAGATGTGCTCAGAGCCCCAAAGGAATTCCACAGCACCCCTGCTTTTTGGCCTGGTTATGCTGCTATCTATGGGATTAGACTACCAGCTATAACAAATAAACCCCCCAAATATACAGTGGCTCAAACACAGTGCAGATTTACTTCTTGTTCATGTAACAGCTGACAGTGGGCCTTCCTGGTCAGTGGGCAGCTTTCCTCATGTGGTGATTCAGGGAGCCAGACAGCTTCCTGTCATTTTGTGGCTCTGTTGTCCCCTCTGACCCTGTTGCCATCCACACCTATCAGATGGGCAGAGAGAGCGTGGAGAGGGCACCCCTGCGGCTGAGAGGCCATGGCTCAGAAATGGCACACATCACTCCTGCTCACGTTCTTCGTAGAACTCGAGCACGTGGCCACGCTGACTGCCAGGAAATGCCATGAAGGTGGTGGGCTTGTGAAGACAAGGAAGTACGTTTCTGGTGAAGAGTCTGCAGAATCTGCTGCAGTCCTGAGTTACTTTCAGCTCTACCTTCCTGCAGTTTTATGGGAACTCCTGGAAGGAAGTGCTGAAATGGTTATCACTTGTGAGTGCAGCTCTTTGTGGAGACAGACGTCTCAGGTGGTCTTTTTAAGTTGACTTCAAAGGACCTAAGCATCTCCAAACCCTCTTCTGACTAGTTTGACTTCTGGCTTGGTCTTTGAACTTTATTTGAGCTCTAAGTCTTACTAGTGCCATTTGGGTAACAAACAGGGCAATTATGGTGGCCTTGTTGAGCATGTTTAGTAACCAGAACAGATTTTTGCCTTAAAGTAGAATTAAACATTTTTTTCCTGTGGTGGTTGAGGTTTTTTGTTTTTTTGTTTTTTAAACATAGGGCATTTAGGCCATTGATTATATGGGGATCCTGCTGTTGTTTTTCTTCTTATTTCCTACCATAATTTTTTCTAGGCTCTGCTACTAAATGGCTACATGATCTTGGGTATCTTTTTGAGCCACTGTGTCTTCATTAGTAAAAGTGGGGATACTAATTCTCACCTTGATGGATGGGGTGATGATTAAAGAGTGCATTACATGTCTTCCATATAAACCACTCAATGTAACCCTGTTAAAAGAATTAATTAATATAAAACAGCTGTCTTTCCAGACGTGTGATGGGTAAAAATAGGAAAGAGTATGAGCATTCATTTAGAAATACACACCTTTAGAGGTTGAAGAGATCAGTCACATCAAAGCTACTTTCCACTGAGAACTCAGTTTAAGCATCTCCTCTTTTGGGCAACCTCCCCTGACTTCACAAGTCTGGGCTCAGTGCCTCCCCCCTGTGCTCTTACCCCAGCCTGTACATGCCCTCCTATTGAGCACTTGTCCACTCTATCGTTACTGAGGTTTACCTCTCTGACTCTCCCACTACATCAAATGCCTTCTATTTTCTGCTGTATCTCTGGGTCTAGCAAAGTTGAAACACACAAAATTGCCCCTTTTTTAGTAACAAAAAAAAGGTTGGATATTAGCAATTTCATATGGTTGAACCTAATACATAGGAGGCATGAGATATTTTGTTGGCTATTGAGTGATGTGTGACACCTGAACGTGGGATCCGTACTACTTTTGAGTCTCATGCTATATTTAGCATCTATTGTGCTATCGTTGACATACAGGCTAATATATGATATCATCCTTACTGTGTTTCTTTAGCTTTTTCAAGTACTGTCTGTGACTTAGCTTCTCAGGTGAACAAGTTCCTTTCTTTAAGGACAAGCTAGCATTTGGTTTATGGTGTATCTCCCAAAATGCCAAATAGTTGTGGACAAATGGTTGGCACTTAATGTTTTTGGATTTGTCTTGAAATTGCTTGATTTAAATTAGAGTTAAAGAATATAAGACTCCTAATTGAGAAATGTTAAGTGGTTTAACCATAATCCCAGAGTCTTTGACAGAACTAGCATTTGCACTCAGTGGCTAGTCTATTTCCATGATGGCACAGTTTGCCTTAGACTTGTTAAGAATGTCAGGATGATTTGACAGTATGTTTTCTTGCTCTAGGCTTTTTGTGTGTGTGTCATCAAGTTTCATGGGAAGAAACACCAAATTTGGAATCAGACCTGGTTTCAGATCCAGTTATGCCATTTATAGATGTGTGACCTTGGCACAGAAGATTAACTTTTTGCTATTTCGTTTGCTTCATTTGTAAAATGCCTGTTTCACACCATTGTTGTGAGGATTTAATGAGATCCAATATGTGGATTATTTAGGATACTTTTGGTGGCAAATAACAGAAATCTCAACTAAAATTGGCTTAAAAATAGGAACATGTACTCTCTCATAACTAGAAGTCAAGAAGTTCCAGGGTAATTGATTCAGTGACTCAAAAACAAAATCATCAAGAATTCAGGTTCTTCCTGTCTTTCTACTCTGCCATTCTGAGCTTTGGCAGCGTCCCTCATTGGTCCTGGGTGGCCGCCACAATTTCATGCATCAAGTCCTCAATTTCAGGATCCACTGTCAAGAAAAGGGGGTTAATGCTCCATTTTTGTGTCCTTTTTGTAAGAAGGAGAAGAGTTTCCTAGAAGTGCTTCAGAAGACATCCCCTTAAATCTCTTTAGCTAGAATTGTTTCACGTGCCTGTGCCTAGACCAGTCACTGAAAAGAGGAATGCAATGGCCATAAGGAGTTAGAACAGTCAAAACTTACACCTGGTAAGTCAGAGGGGCCCAGCCTGCCCGCAATTGCCTGACTGCCTGGCTCCTGAACTGACTTGGTATTTGATAAGCAAGACGTGGATAGTTGTTGGATAGATGGCAAACAGTGTGTGCAATACCATGGGCCAGGGCTTGGCTAACCATGAAATATGATGTAAGTGCAAGTTTAGGATTATAATATTTAACTGGGTGGTTACTGGTGTGTATTTAAAACCCAGATGTGTTCCTTCCCTGTGGTTTTCATTTCATACACACGTAAGTCAAGGTTCTTGTTCCTCAATCCTGTTTCATTTGAAGGTATATGTCTAAAAATAATCCCTATAAAAAATAGAACTTTAAGAATGTAACGGGATTTTAATACTTAGGGACATCAATTTGGACAAAACGTGTGCTTTCTGGGATTTTGCAATAAGAATAAACAAGCAGCTGTATAGGTGTTTAGACATTCCATTCAATTACATACAAAAGTAAACACAAAATAAAAATAAGATAAAACCTTTGTTATGAAGACTGGGCTCATAAGAGAAGTGTTGCCATAAGATGCTCAAATTTCTCTTACTCATTGTTGTAAACTTGATATAAGATATCGTTGGCTAATGGGAGAATGGCAGATTTTTAAAACACATTTCTAAGTATTTCTATGTACATTTTTACTTTCTGAAAAAAGGAAAAAACCATAAAAAAATCATGACTTTGTTTTACTGCAAAACAACTGTAAAATCAAACCTATAAATCAGACCTATAACTCATACAAGTTAACCCTCTTTGTCAGTCTTTCCCATCACTGAAGAATAAATTATGTGCATTGTTAAAACACACGCATGTTACACAAAAATTCTTTCAACGCTTGTTGAGTGCCATCCTGTGGTACCTGTCAGCGTGGGTGCTTTGAGGGGTACAGAGGTCCTTAGGACATAACCGTATTGTCATTCAAGAAACTCATCATCTAGTAGAGCGGAGAAGATAATTCTAATTTAAGGTAGAAAGTGCTCGGGGGACCCAGAACAGATCCAGGTAGACAGCTCTGAGAACTCGGAAGAGCAAGAGGTACTTTCTGGCTGGGACTCAGAAAGCTGTCCTGCAGGAGCTGGCAGTGGGCAGATTAAGAGGCCGGGAAAGAAGGTGAGTCCAGATTGAAGTCCCCGAGTGTGTGTGTGAGGAAAGTGTTAGGGAAGGGTGGCCCTTGAGTAGAAGTGGAGGGAAAGGCTGGCAGGAAAGGAAGACTGAGGAAAGCTCATATGGCTCACATGCAGCATAAACATAATAGTCTGGCATTGACTAATTCCCCACAGATACTAAAATGTGTTTTAAAATCGTCAAAGGATAATAAAAGTCCATCAGTTGTCTTCCGTTTTCCCAAGTTTTTCCGTGAACCCCAGCCTAGTCAGGCTCCCACAGGCCTGTGTGTTTAGAACTCAGTTTAAGGAGCATTCGTTGATCATCTGCTGCACAGAAGGCACAGAACTTAGATGCTTGGGGTTCAAAGGCAAAATGTGATTCAGCTCCTGCCCTTATGAAGATTGGGTCCCAGGGTTTTCCCATCTGCTAATCCCAGGCTCCACCACCCCCGACCTCTAGGGTTCGTCTGAAACTTCTCCCTTCAAGAAACAGGCTAATTCTTCTACCTTGTTACATGGGGAGTAGGAAACAGCTACACTCTCTGGGGATAAGCCATCCAGCCAAACAGTTCGGGGGGACCAGAGCCTCAGAGAACAAGAAGACGTGGACAGCCACCCTGGCGTGTGGCCTTTGTCAGCCTGTAGCTGGCTTCTTCCCAGTCACTTCTACTGATAGAGTCCTCCGTCTTGTTACCAAGTCCAGGCTTGTACTGCTTGCCGCACGACAGGCCAGTAAATCAAGAGACGAGGTGTTGGAGCAAGGAATTCGACTTTATTTGGAAAGCCAGCAGACCGAGAAGATGGTGGACTAGTGTCCCAAAGAACCCTCTTACCCAAGTTAGAGTTCAGGCTTCTTTTACTAAAAGGGGAGGGGGTGTGGTTGGTTGTTGCAGACGTCTTGGTGTCAGAATCTTTTGTTTTTGCATCTCTCAACCTCGGTCAGGTCACGATGTTCCTGTAAACCTTCAACAAGACAAATATTATTCTCTGTTCGGCAACTTTTAATCACTGTATGAATGGAAAATTTTTATACCTTTAAAGAGCAGAGCCTTGAGAACGGGCTAGCCTGTATATTTCAGGTTATAGGCAACATTCTTAACTTGTAGCAAAAGCAATAGAATACAAAGGTTAAAGTAAAAGAAACAGTTCTAACATGGAGTCATATTTGTTCTTCCCTATTATAATGTCATCTAGGGAAGTAAGCAACAGGAAAGTCAAGTGGAACTGGGTGTTAAATTCTACTCACCAGGGGAGTTCCCTGGTGGCCTAGTGGTTAGGATTTTGGGCTTTCACTGCTGTCACCAGCGTTCAGTACCTGGTCGGAGAACTGAGATCTCACAAGCCACACAGCACGGCCAAAAGAAAAAATAAAAATTCTACTCACCAATGTCAGCAGAGCCCCAGAACCTAGAACAATGCAGGCAGTGCCAAGCCCCCCCGCCAGATTCTGTGGGGAGGTTTTAGACCATCTATATAGGACATTCTAGGAACTTGAAAATGCTTTATACCAGCGTTAGACAGAGGGGGTTAGAGTTGAGAGAGAGGATTCCTTGGGAGGAGTTGCTGGAGAATGAGGCATCCTCCCCTACCCAATACCTAAGGAAAGCCCGTAAAGTGGATACTTTATTGTTACCTCAAGCCAAGCGAAGGAGGCCTCCAGGAGAGTACCGGGAGAATTTCACATCTGCTCCCGGAATCTGGGAAATGTAAGGATTAGTGTGTAATTGCTGCCCGTGGAGGATACAGGCTAATAAGGCTGCGGCAGGAGCTGCCTGGCCGGCGATGGAAAGAAGACACACAGCCAGCCTGGGGTCTAGTGGTGCTCTCTCCATGGTGGGGCAAAGGTATGTGCTGTCCAGAATTGGACCCCGTGCTAAGGAGGCAGCCTGGGATCTTTTCCAAAGTATCTCTCGCATGAGGACCACGTGGAGGGGCCAGCGGACTCCCACAAAGAAAAACTATGGGGCAGACTGCTGGAAGCCCAGAGGTTAGGGAGCAGGTAGGGCAGCTGTGAGTAGCCAGCTGGAGCAGGCGGAGAGAGGCCCTGCCCACCTCCAGAGAACAGTGGCCCGAGGTTCTCAGAGGGAGGATCCCCCAGAAACCCACAAAATTACCCAGTGAGGAAAAGAAGCCTTAATTATCCATCTACCACATATAGAGATAACCCCAATAGCAGATGTATTAATTTCCTAGGGCCGCCATAACAAAGTAACGTCGACTGGCTGGCTTAAACAACAAAAGGCAAAAGGGAATCATGTTTCACTTCCTAGCAGAGACCCTCCAAGAGTCATTGAACAACCTCCAAGCCACCTTTTGGGTTTTATTATTTACAAAGCTTCTGAAGAGTAGCTTTTAATAGAATAGGGAAAAAGAGGTTTGAATCATGGCCTCTGTAATGAAAATGATTATTTTCAGTTCTAGATTGACACAGTATAACTTAAAAAAATTTAGTCGACTAGTAATTAACTCGTGTACTTGTATGCATAATTAAAGTGAAATGCCTAGGAGAGGTGTTTGGGATAACTTGCTCTTAAATGAAAAATAAAAGTTAATATCCATAGTTTCTTTTAATAAAAACAGATATAAGGCTGATGTTCTAGGGATATTATAGGTGTTCCTTTTTAAATAAAATTAAATATATGACCCCTGAAAGGGATTATATAAAGTGAATTTAAATTACAAAGCCTAATAATAAAAGGAACCCATCACTCAAGTTAAGAACTAGAACTTTACCAATAGCGTGGATGACTTTAGCATGCCCCACCCTTGCCCCCCATTGCACCCCCAGGCCTTCTTTTTAGCATTGCCCACTGTCTGAACAATGGTGTTTATTGTTCCTTTGCTTTTCTTGGTAGTTTTGCCACAAGCTTGTGTATCCAAAAGCAATATATTATTTAGTTTTGCCTGTTTGGACCATTTTATAAGTGGTATCGTACTGTATGGATTCTTGCATGAATTATTTTTCTCAGTCAACAGTTTGTTCCTGAGATTCGTCCATATTGAGCCACACAGCTATAGTTCCTCACTGTTTTTCTGCTGATGGTATGTCATTGTATGGCCATGCTGTAATTTATTTTTTCCTTTTCCTATAGATGGGCATTAGGTTGTTTATATTATTTTCCTGTTGTAAGCAGTGCTGCTTTGTACATCCTTGCATGTCTCCAGGTACCTGTGTGTAAGAGTATCTCTAGGTTCCTTCTGGAATTTTGAATTGTAGAGAACCATAGTTTTTGATTTCCAAAGTAGGATGGGCCTATTTCAAGGTATAAAATTTTTGCCGATTCTGTGAGTATGAAATGGCGTCTTGTGATTTTAATTTGCATTTTGATTACTAATGCGATAGAAGTAATTTTCATATGTTTGTTGACTAATTGTATTTCTCTTCTGTGAAATGCCTATTTAGATCTTTTGCTAATTATCCTATTGAGATTTTTGGCTTTTTCCTTCTTGATTTTAAGGAATTCTTTATATATTTTGGATGCTAATCCTTTGACAGTTATATGTATAACAAATGTTTTTCTTGCCTTTGATGGCTTTTCTTTTTAAAATTCTTTATTGTGTCTTTTGTTGAGAAGTTCTTAATTTTAATGTGGTGGAATTTATTTATCTTTTTCTTCATGGTTTGTGCATTTTGCATCTTGCGTAGATTAACCCAGGATTAACCCAGGATCCCCTCTGCTGGCTTCTAAAAGATAATAAAGGAGTTTTGCCTTTTACATTAAAAGTTTTAATGTAAATAGAATTGTTTTTTGTTTATTTTGCAAGGATCTGAATTTAGTTTTGTTTTTATGAATAATCAAGTGTTCGAGGGATCTATAATGTAACCTCTGTCATGTAGTAAGTTTTCATACTTGCATGGGTCTCTTTCTGGGCTCATTGTTTTATTCTTTAGCTCTATTTTTCTGTCACTGCACCAATGCACTGTCTTAATTATTAATTACATCATTGGTAAGACAAGTCTTTTCAACTAGTTTTTGAGGAGAGTCTTGGCTATCCTTAGCTCTTTGTTGAACTTTCATGAGAAATTCCTGGTCATGATTTTGATTACATTTTGAGATAAACCTAAGTTAGCCATGAAGTTTTAGCTTTTTAATATATTGCTGGGTTCACTTTGCTGTTAATTTTGGTTTGGAGTTTGCATCTTGGTTCATGAATGAGATTGGCCTATAATTTTTAGTTTTTTTATACTGTCCTTGTCTACTTTTAGTATCAAGTTATACCAACCTCACAGAATGTGTTAGGCAGTGTTCACCCTTTTTCTACTATTTTAAGAGTTTGTATAACGTTTGGATAATCTGTTTCTTGACTATTCTATAGAATTTACCTGTAAAGCCCTCCAGACCTCATGCTTCCCTTTTGATAGGATTTTTTTTTTAACTAACAATCCAGATTTTTAAATGGCTATTGAAGAGAATTCAGTCTTTTTCTTTGTGGGTCAGGTTTGGAAAGTTACCTTTTCTAAGCAGTTTATTAGTATGGGGTTATTATAATGTTTTTCTCATCTTTTTAATGTTTGCTGCATCAGTAGTTAGGGTCCCATTTTATTTATAATAGAATTTATTTGTGCTTTCTCTTTTTTCTTGATCAATTTTTGGCTTTGTGATCCTTTCTATTAAATGTTTATTTCATGTTTCATTAGCTTATGCTTCCCTCTTTTACTTCCTTTCTTCAAATATCTTTGTATTATTCTGTAGTTCTCTTTTTGACTTGTTACTTTGTTCATTGATATTTTTACTTTTTGCTCCTTCCTTATAATATAATTGAATTAAAATTATAAATATCCATCAAAGAACCACTTTTGCTGCCTCTCAATAGTTTTGAAAGTAGTGTTTTCTTTATAATTTGGTTTTAAGTATTTAAAATTTTTTATTGTGATTCTTCTTTTTGAATTATTTATTTTCAAAATTACTTTTTGATACTAATATCTATTAGGTCAAAAAAGCATTTGTAACCCTTATACATTGCTGGAGGGAAGGGAAAATGGTGCAGGGAAAATGGTCCCTTTGGAATATAGTCTGGCAGTTCATCAAAAGGTTAAACATAGAGTTACTATATAATCCAGCAGTCCTACTCCTAGATATATACTCAAGAGAAATGACAATGTATGTCCACACAAAAGCTTATGCATGAATGTTTATAGCAGCAGTATTTGGCTATTTATAATAGCAAAAAGTGGAAGCAACTCAAATGCCCATCAGTTGGTGAATGCATAAATAAAATGTGATATATACATATAATGGAATATTAATTGGCAATAAAAAAGAATGAAATACTGATACTTGCAACAACATGGCTGACCTTGAAAACATTATCCCAAGTGAAAGAAGCTAGTCACAGAAGACCACATAGTATATGACTCCATGTATTTGAAATGTCCAGAATATAGAAATCTAGAGAGAGAGGAATAAACAGATTAGTGGATTCATAGGATTGGAGGGGATGGAGGGTTGGGAGGATAAGAGTTAAAGGGTATGGAGTTTCTTTTTAGCATCATGAAAATGCTTTGAAATTGATTGTGGTGACGGGTGCCCAACTCTGTGAATATACTAAAACACATTGCATTGTACACTTTAAATGGTTGAATTGTACAGTATGTGGATTTTTATCTCAATAAAACTGTTACCAAAGAAGGAAGCATTTTCTACTGAAATCACCAATAAATTATAATAGCTCTTAACTAGCGTTTAAATTTGTATGTGCCAATTCTCATTATCTCTCCTCTCTCTCCATCTCTCCCCTTCCTCCTCCTCCTCCTCTCATTGGAAATGTTAAATAACAAAGTGTAACTTATTTATCAAAAAGGATAAACTTAATGGAAATTAATGAGGAACATTGACATGAACACAGTTTTCCAATTTCCACCCCCATGGACTATCGTATACTAAGAGACTGCGATGGTGCAACCTTGAGAATCTGGTGGTGCTGACTGACTAGCACAAAGGCTTAGACTATATGATTTTGAGAAAGCAGAATCTTGAAACAATACAAGTGCAGAGAACATAGGAGCAAGTAGGCTATATGTAACACACCTTAGAAAATGCTGTAGATGAGGAACAGTCTTTAAGAGATGATTTCTGGCATGTGCCACAGGGGAAAATGGTATCAAATCTACACAATGACTGGATTGTATGGAGTGGCTCCTCTGTGGAGGATTTTACTTTATTCTCTGTGCCAGAAACCCTGACCCCCCCCCCGCCCGTCTGTGAAGTAGGAGCCTGCTTTATAAAGGGGCACTGATCAAGAAGATGGCCATTATCGAGCTGGGAGCCAAACATCTGAAGCTTATAACCAAGCACAATGGCCAAGGCTTCTTATCCACGTTTCTAATTATATTTTTTCCTGCTTTTAGATAAAGGGACAAAGAAATCTGGGACTGACTTTTCAGGTTTTTCAGGCTGCTCTGAAGCATTCCTTTTTAAGGTAGAGGGATATAGTTTTGTTTAATAGCAGTGCTGTGAACGGGGTGTGTTCTCCAAGACTGTCCTCTTGTGTACAATAGCATGTGGATGTCAGAGATGCATTAGGAGATAAAATAATTCATTTGTTCTTTCTAATGAATAGTAATAATTTATAATTTGTACTAATCAAAAACCTTTCATCCACAAAAACCAATAGGCTTTACAAACATTATCCTCTCACCAACCTCTGAAGTAAGTGTCTGGCAAGTACAATTATCCCTAATTTGCAGAAGGGCCAGGGTACAGAACATAGTGCAGAAATAGTTATTGATGTATCTTCAGCTTGAAATTTATATTTTGAAAGTCACTTTGAACTTATTTTCATTAGTTATTTTGGTGGTCAAGGAATATAATTTATACTAACCTACGTAATGGATATCTATCAGGGTGAAAACTATAAAATCCATGTATCCAGATGTTTTCGATATTAACAAACTTAGAGAAGCGCATACTTTCCAGCCGCTTGGGGGATAGGTGTTCATTCTGTGTCCCATTGGTGTCTAGTCCAGTCGTCTCCGCAGCCCAGTTGTGTCTTCGTGATGTGAGGCAGCCATGGTGGCAGCACCTGAGGCTCCAGTTAGAATGAATACAGGAGAAATGTCTTATCCACTGCTTTTCTCGGATGATAATTAGTTAAATTAGGAAAATTGGTTAAAGGGAGGGTGAATCATTTTTTTTTTAAAAGGTTTACAGAAACCTAAAACTCTTTCTTAGCTAAATGTACCTTGTGCCAACCTTTAGATTCCGGGTCCCTGTCT
The DNA here is from genome assembly GCF_965194825.1 of Balaenoptera physalus. NCBI lineage: Eukaryota > Metazoa > Chordata > Mammalia > Artiodactyla > Balaenopteridae > Balaenoptera > Balaenoptera physalus. The sequence continues at coordinate 114,466,481 of NC_138886.1, forward strand.
TCCTTTGGTGGCGGGTCCTCTCCCAGGAGTGCCTGCTTGTCTCTTTTCCCTAGTACATTACAGTAGGGGTGGGGAAGAGTTCACACTCTGGGGCTAGACTCTTCAGTCTGTATTGCGAGTCTGCCTACTACTGGTGTTGTGATCTTGGTCGTGCCATCTAACTCCTGTGCCTAATTGTCCTCATCTTTAAAATGGGTATATTAATAGTACCTCCTTATTGGCTTGTCAGGAGGATTAAATAATATATGTAAACCGCTTAGAACCGTGCCTCATACAGAGCAAGCTATAAGTGTCCGCCATTGTTATTATCAATGATTTCTTATTTTGCCTTCTTTAAAATCAAGTGAGAACTTAAAGACAAGTGTGAAGCAATCTGAGCACAGCATTTAACCGGATTTTAATGCTTTCCTTCCCAATCTTCTTTTTCTTTTTCTCTTTAATTGTGGTAAAATAAATATAACATAAAATTCACCAACTTAATTATTTTTAAGTGTACAGTTCAGCAGTATTCATTCACATTGTTGTGCAACCATCACCACCATCCATCTTCAGGACTCTTTTCATCTTGCAAACCTGAAACTCTGTACCCATTGAACAACAACTCTCCATTCCTCACTTCCCCCTGCCCCAAAAACCACCCTTCACAATCTTATGTAGTAGTTGTGCCCACACCCAATTTGTTGTACTTTTTTTTGGCCGTGCCACACAGCTTGTGGGATCTTAGTTCCCCGACCAGGGATTGAACTTGGCCCCTCGGCAGTGAGAGCACGGAGCCCTAACCACTGGACCGCCAGGGAATTCCCATAATTTGTTGTATTTTTGAACAACTTCCTTTTATTGAGTTTCCTAAAGCATTCAACTTAATTCTTAACAGAAATGACTCTATTTTCTTCTATATGTGATATTCAATGAAATTTTGTAATTACAGTGTAAGGTACAATTGGTCTAAACAGGGTTGGGAACAAAGGCAACTAACTTGGTAAGTGTGTCCCTACAGTGGTGGGAGCAGAAGGGCATGTGTGCCAGAGAGAGCGGGGGGTGTTCTGGTGCTCTGGGCATTGGCACCGTGTTTGCCGGAAGGAATGGTGTGGATGAGTCAGTCTGGGCCATTTGATTGGTTTCCCTTCTCTGCACTATGGTGCTTGTCCGTTTTCATCATCTGAAAAACACTCCTACTCAGCTCTGTGTATCTAAATTGCACCCAGTTTTCAATGTCCAGTTCAGCTGCACCTCCTCTGAGACCTCCCCTGTTCTCTTCCCTTCCAGACTCTGAAAGCTTACCTGTACTTCTCCAGTGGCACCTCGTACCTTCTATCTTGTGTTAGCGTTTGCGGGAGTCCCCCAGGAGCAGGCCCTGTATCACATGTCTGTGGATTTCTCACATCTTCATTTTGTGCTGTGCATGTAGCCATGACTCAGGCTTGCGGTTACTGAGTTACTGCCTTACTGGGATGGGATGGAGAGAATGAGAAGAGGGAACTAAGTCCTGGAGCATTTTATGGTTAACACAGCCCGAGCACTGTGTGTGTGTGTGTGTGTGTGTGTGTGTGTAAAACCCTTCCAGTGTGCCTTTTTGGCTTGACTGTAACTACTTTGCAGGCGAGGAAGCTGAGACTCCGAGAAGTTATGTAATTCATTCAATTCAAATAGTCTGACTGCACTGGCATTGCCGTTGGCACAGTGTCTCAGCTTCATTGTTGAAACCATTTGGTTTGTTCCATAAGGCACATTTCTGGGCACCTAAAGTAATTACTGGCTGTTGCCAAAGAGCTGCTAATCAAGGCTAAAAGGTTTCCAATATCAATCAAATTCCAGCCAAAGTTGGATGTATAGGCAGCTATCATTTCGTTGTTACCCTCAGCCCCATGTTTATGTGAAAGAACTTGAGGTTATGGAGCCTTGGCTTAAACCTACTGCGCTTTGCCACCTACTGAGTGACCTTAATTCACCAAATAATTTGACCTCATTGAGTCTCGGTTTTCTCATTTGTAAAATGGACATACGATACACAGAGTTACTCTGAAGACTTAATAGATACCTAATGCATATGAAAGTGTTTCCTGATCTATAAAAGTATTGCCATCATCATCCCACACTTACTGAGTAACCATTCATCTGAAGGTATAAAAAGCCCAGTGCAGAGTTTGGGTTAATGTGGAACAAGCTCCCTTAAGTCCCAAATTAGGACTCTAGTATTAGTTATTATAGGATCCCCTTTGGGACATATGCCCTTTTAATGTGATGTGCTTGGTATTAGTGTCCTGGACTGATCCATTTTTTTGCTCAAGGCCTTGATTCCCTTCATAGGTTAAAATAACTACAGGCAAAGGCATGTGGTCTAGATAAATGCTCCCCATTTTTGTTTTGGATTGCCTGGATGTCTGACAAGTATGAAGTTGCCTCTCAATGAGAGAGGCCTAGGGGTCAAGGGACGCGATTGTAGAGCTTAGTATTAAGAGCACTGGAGTCACGCTCTCCTCTGAGAAGTCTTCCCTGACTCTTCAAGGCTGGCCTTGGTGCTCCTCCCATGTGCTCCTGTACCTGAGCACACCCCACTCCTAGCAGTAACTGCTTTATCCTGTACATTCCATTTTACACGTTCCTCTGCCCTCCTGGCCTATGTGCTCCTCTGGCCAGGATCGGTCTTATTCGTTATTGTATTAGCTGCACCCAAGAGAGCACCCGGGGCCCACGCTAGCTTCTCCACAAACACTTGTTGAGGGAATCCCATCTCTGGTGGTCCTATTTCAAGCCCCATCCAGAACTGGAAATGAGGCAGGAGATACGGTAAGTTGTGTTGCCATTTTGGTTATACTGATGTATTAACTGAATTAATCAGACCACTGTTTTGCAACCTTTCAAAAATTATAGCCACCCTAGGGAGCCTTTTTAGCCATTTCTTTCTTTCTTTTTTTTTTTTTTTGAACATCTTTATTGGAGTATAATTGCTTCACAATGGTGTGTTAGTTTCTGCTTTATAACAAAGTGAATCAGCTATACGTATACATATATCCCCATATCTCCTCCCTCTTGCGTCTCCCTCCCACCCTCCCTATCCCACCCCTCTAGGTGATCACAAAGCACTGAGCTGATCTCCCTGTGCTATGCGGCTGCTTCCCACTAGCTAGCTATTTTATATTTGGTAGTGTATATATGTCAGTGCTACTCTCTCACTTCATCCCACCTTCCCCTTCCCCCTCCCCCTCCCCGTGTCCTCAAGTCCATTCTCTACATCTGCGTCTTTATTCCTGTCCTGCCCCTAGGTTCTTCAGAACCATTTTTTTTTTCTTTTCAGATTCCATATGTATGTGTTAGCATATGGTATTTGTTTTTCTCTTCCTGACTTACTTCACTCTGTATGACAGACTCTAGGTCCATCCACCTCACTACAGATAGTTCAATTTCATTTCTTTTTATGGCTGAGTAATATTCCATTGTATATATGTGCCACATCTTCTTTATCCATTCATCTAAGTGTCTTGATGGACACTTAGGTTGCTTCCATGTACTGGCTATTGGAAATAGTGCTACAGTGAACATTGTGGTATGTGTCTCTTTTTGAATTATGGTTTTCTCAGAATATATGCCCAGTAGTGGGATTGCTGGGTCATATGGTAGTCTTTAGTTTTTTAAGTAACCTCCATACTGTTCTCCATAGTGGCTGTATCAATTTACATTCCCACCAACAGTGCAAGAGGGTTTCCTTTCCTCCACTCCCTCTCGAGCATTTACTGTTTGTAGATTTTTTGATGATGGCCGTTCTGACTGGTGTGAGGTGATATCTCATTGTAGTTTTGATTTGCATTTCTCTAATGATTAGTGATGTTGAGCATCCTTTCATGTGTTTGTTGGCAATCTATATATCTTCTTTGGAGAAATGTCTATTTAGGTCTTCTGCCCATTTTTGGATTGGCTTGTTTTTTTTTTGATATTGAGCTGCATGAGCTGCTTGCATATTTTGGAGATTAATCATTTGTCAGTTGCTTCATTTGCAAATATTTTCTCCCATTCTGAGGGTCGACTTTTTGTCTTGTTTATGGTTTCCTTTGCTGTGCAAAAGCTTTGAAGTTTCATTAGGTCCCATTTGTTTATTTTTGTTTTTATTTCCATTACTCTAGGAGGTGGATCAAAAAGGATCTTGCTGTGATTTATGTCATAGAGTGTTCTGCCTATGTGTTCCTCTAAGAGTTTGATAGTGTTTGGCCTTACATTTAGGTCTTTAATCATTTAAAGCTTGTGTTTCTGTATTTATTTTCATTTTGGATGATCTGTCCATTGGTGAAAGTGGGGTGTTAAAGTCTTCTAATATGATTGTGTTACTGTCGATTTCCTCTGTTATGGCTGTCAGCATTTGCCTTATGTTTTGAGGTGCTCCTGTGTTGGGTGCATAAATATTTACAATTGTTGTATCTTCTTCTTGGATTGATCCATTGCTCATTATGTAGTGTCGTTCTTTATCTCTTGTAATAGTCTTTATTTTAAAGTCTATTTTGTCTGATATGAGAATTGCTACTCCAGCTTTCTTTTGATTTCCATTTTCATGGAATATCTTTTTCCATCCCCTCACTTTCAGTCTGTATGTGTCCCTAGGTCTGAAGTGGGTGTCTTGTAGACAGCATATATATGGGTCTTGTTTTTGTATCCATTCAGCCAGTCTGCGTCTTTTGGTTGGAGCATTTAATCCATTTACATTTAAGGTAGCTTACTGATATGTGTGTTCCTATTACCATTTTCTTAATTGTTTTCAGTTTGTTACTGTAGGTCTTTTCCTTCTCTTGTGTTTCCTACCTAGAGAAGTTCCTTTAGCATTTATTGTAAAGCTGGTTTGGTGGTGCTGAATTCTCTTAGCTTTTGCTTGTCTGTAAAGGTTTTAATTTCTCTGTCGAATCTGAATGACATCCTTGCTGGGTAGAGTAATCTTGGTTTTAGGTTTTTCTCTTTCATCACTTTAAGTATGTCCTGCCACTCCCTTCTGGCTTGCAGAGTTTCTGCTGAAAGATCAGCTGTTAACCTTATGGGGATTCCCTTGTATGTTATTTGTTGTTTTTCCCTTGCTGCTTTTAATATTTTTTCTGTGTATTTAATTTTTGATAGTTTGATTAATATGTGTCTTGGCGTGTTTCTCCTTGGCTTTATCCTGTATGAGATTCTCTGTGCTTCCTGAACTTGATTGACCATTTCCTTTCCCATATTAGGGAAGTTTTCAACTGTAATCTCTTCAAATATTTTCTCAGTCCCTTTCTTTTTCTCTTCTTCTTCTGGGACCCCTATAATTCCAATGTTGTTGCATTTAATGTTGTCCCAGAGGTCTCTGAGACTGTTCCCAATTCTTTTTTCTTTATTCTGCTCTGCAGTAGTTATTTCCTCTATTTTATCTTCCAGGTCACTTATCCGTTTTCTGCCTCAGTTATTCTGCTATTGATTCTTTCTAGAGAATTTTTAATTTCATTTATTGTGTTGTTCATCATTGTTTGTTTGTTCTTTAGTTCTTCTAGGTCCTTGTTAAACGTTTCTTGTATTTTCTCCATTCTATTTCCACGATTTTTGATCATCTTTACTATCACTACTCTGAATTCTTTTTCAGGTAGACTGCCTATTTCCTCTTCATTTGTTTGGTCTGGTGGGTTTTTACCTTGCTTCTTCATCTGCTGTGTATTTCTCTGTCTTCTCATTTTGCTTAACTTACTGTGTTTGGGGTCTCCTTTCTGCAGGCTGCAGGCTCGTAGTTCCTGTTGTTTTTGGTGTCTTCCCCCAGTGGGTAAGGTTGGTTTAGTGGGGTGTGTAGGCTTCCTGGTGGAGAGGACTGGTGCCTGTGTTCTGGTGGATGAGGCTGGATCTTGTCTTTCTGGTGGGCAGGACCGCATCTGGTGGGGTTTTTTGGGGTGTCTGTGAACTTATTATGATTTTCGGCAGCCTCTCTGCTAATGGGTGGGGCTGTGTTCCTGTCTTGCTAGTTGTTCAGCCTAGGGTGTCCAGCACTGTAGCTTGCTGGTCGTTGAGTGGAACTGGATCTTAGCATTGAGATGGAGATCTCTGAGAGAGCTTTTGCTGTTTGATATTATATGGGATTGGGAGGTCTCTGGTGGACCAATGTCCTGAACTCGGGTCTCCCACCTCAGAGGCTCAGGCCTAACACCCGGCTGGAGCACCAAGACTCTGTCAGCCACCCGGCTCAGAAGAAAAGGGAGAAAAAAAAAGAAAGAAAAAATAAATAAATAAAATAAAATAAAGTTATTAAAATAAAAAATTTTAAAAATAAAAAAGTAATAAAAAAAAGAAAGAAAGCAAGAGCAACCAAACCGAAAAACAAATCCACAATGATAACAAGTGCTAAAGACTATACTAAAAAAACAAAAATAGACAGACAGAACCCTAGGACAAATGGTCAAAGCAAGGCCATACAGACAAAATCACACAAAGAAGCATACACATACACACTCACAAAAGGAGAAAAAGGAAAAAAATATATATATATAAACGGAAGAGAGCAACCAAATCAGTTAACAAATCTACCAATGATAATAAGCTCTAAATACTAAACTAAGATAAACATAAAACCAGAAAAAAATTAGATGCAGAAAGCAAACCCCAAGTCTACAGTTGATCCCAAAGTCCACCGCATCAATTTTGCGATGATTCATTGTCTATTCAGGTATTCCACAGATGCAGGGTACATCACGTTGATTGTGGAGATTTAATCCACTGCTCCTGAGGCTGCTGGGAGAGATTTCCCTTTCGCTTCTTTGTTTTCACAGCTCCCGGGGTTCAACTTTGGATTTGGCCCTGCTTCTGCTTGTAGTTCAACTGAGGGCATCTGTTCCCCACCCAGACAGGACGGGGTTCAAGTAGCAGCTGATTAGGGGGCTCTGGCTCACTCAGGCCGCGGGGAGGGAGGGGTACGGAATGCGGGGTGAGCCTGCGGTGGCAGAGGCTGGCGTGACGTTGCAACAGCCTGAGGCGCACCGTGTGTTCTCCCTGGGATGTTGTCCCTGGATCACAGGACCCTGGTAGTGGCGGGCTGCACAGGCTCCTGGAGGGGAGGTGTGGGTAGTGACCTGTGCTTGCACACAGGTGAAGGCCTTTCTTCTAAGGTGAAGAACAAGATGAGGAGGCCCACTCTTGCCACTTTTATTCAAAATTGTATTGGAAGTCCGAACCAGAGCAGTCAGACAAGAAAAATGAATAAAAGGAATCCAAGTTAGAAAGGAAGAAGTAAACTGTCACTATTTGTAAATGACATGCTCTTATATATAGAAAATCCTAAAGACTCCCTCAAAAAACTGTTAGAACTGATAAATGAATTCAGTCAAATTGCAAGATAAAAAAATCAATACAGAAAAAGTGTTGCATTTCTATACACTAATAACAAACTATCAGAAACAGAAATAAAGAAAACAATCCCATTTACCATTGCATCAAAAAGAATAAAATACCTAGAAACAAATTTAACCAAGGAAGTGAAAGACTTGTATGTTGAAAACTATAAGATATTAATGAAAGAAATTCAAGAAGACACATAAAATAGATAAATGGGAAGATATTTCATGCCTGTGGATTGGAAGAAACAAAATTGTTTAACTGTCCATACTGCCCAAAGCAATCTGCAGATTCAGTGCAATCCCTATCAAAATTCCAATGGCATTTTTCAAAGAAATAGAACAAATCATCCTAAAATTTGTATGGAAGCACACACACACACACAAAAAAACCTTGAATACCCACAGCAATCTTGAGAAAGAAGGGAAAAGCTGGAGGCATTATGATTTCTGATTTCAAACTGTATTACAAAGCTATAGCCATTAAAACAGTATGGTATTGACATAAAAACATACACATAGATCAATTGACCAGAACAGAGAGCTCAAAATAAACCCACACATATATGGTCAATTAATTTATGACAATGGAGCCAAGAATGTACAGTGGGGAAAGGATGGTCTCTTCAATAAATGGTGTTGGGGAAACTGTACAGCCACAAGCAAAAGAATGAACCTGGACCACTGTCTTATACCATACCCATAAATAAACTCAAAATGGATTGAAGACTTGAACATAACATCTGAAATCATAAAAGTCCTGGAAGTAAACATAGGGGAAAAGCTTCTTGACATCAATTTTGGAAAAGATTTTTTGAATCTGATACCAAAATCAAAAGCAACAAAAGAAAAAAATAAATAAGTGGGAATCCACCATACTCAAAAGCTTCTGCACAACAAAGGAAACCATCAACAAAATAAAAAGTCAACCTACTGAATGGGAGAAAATATTTACAAACCATGTATCTGATAAGTGGCTAATATCCAAAACATATTAAAAAACTCTTACAACTCAATAGCATGAAAACAAACAATGTGATTAAAAAATGCTCAGAAGATTTGAATAGACATTTTTCCAAAGAAGACATACAGATGGCCAACAGGTACATGAAAAGATGCTTAATATCCTTAATCATCAGGAAAATACAAATCAAAACCACAGTGAGATACTACCTCACACCTGTTAGAATGACTATTATCAAAAAGATAAGAAATACAAGTGTTGGCGAGGATGTGGGAAAAGGGAATCCTTGTGCACTGTTCGTGTGAATGTAAATTGTGCAGCCACTATGAAAAACAGTATGAAGTTTCCCCAAAAAATTAAAAATAGACCTACCATATGATCCAGTGATTCCACTCCTGGCTATTTATCTGAAGAAAATGAAAACAGGAGTTGAAAAAGATACATGACCCTCCTATTTGTTGCAGCATTATTTACAATAGATATAGGAACAACCTAAGTGTCCACTGATGGATGAGTGGATAAAGAAAATGTGGTAGACATATACAATAGAATATTATTCAGCCATTAAAAAGAATATAATCTTGCCATTTGCGACAACATAGGTGGACCTTGAGTGCATTATACTAAGTGAAATAAGTCAGAGAAAGACAAATACCATATGATATCCCTTATATGTGGAATCTAAAACAAAAACAAAAACAAAACAAAACAACATCAAAAAAAACACCAACAAACAAAATAAGCTCACAGATACAGAGAACAGGATGGTAGTGGCTGCCAGAGGCGGAGGTGGGGTGTGAGAGAAGTGGGTGAAGGGGGTCAATGGTAAACAGAAAAGAAAGAATGTTAAAATTTATATACATTTCTAAAACCTTCTAGTGACCAATTATGAATCAATAGTTTTAACTGATATTTTATAATAGCGATACCAAATGCAGAAAGACATGAGGTAATATTTAAAGCAATTGCAGGAAAAATCATGTGTTTGAACATATTTGACAATGTATTGAGAGGATTTTAACGTTTATTTATTCTTAAAGAGAAAGTTATACAGATCTAGTGTTTGGTGAGAAAGAGAGGGAGAGCAGGAGAGCGGGCGCCGAGGGAAGGCAGTACATTCAAGCAGGTGGAGTTATCAGTTTCAACATAAATATCAAAGTGTATGTCTCATGCACTTTCCTCTGAGGAAAAAAAAGCAACTGTAATGTGGTGTGTGTGCAAAATGAATAGGCAGTTATTATCTTCGGGTGACTTAAAGTAGCTCTTCTGGAAATTCTGCATAAGCAGTGGGAGTTAGCAATGTTGAGCTTCGTATAGGGGTGCCTTTTCTCATCCATGTTATTATGAGTTGAGTGTCGTTTTAGAATATGGAAAAATTACCTGACTTGATTTTAAAAATGCCTTCTGTTGTCATGATTTCAGGGGTTCTCTAGCTGTCTTTTCACTCTGATTTGGAACACTTTTAGAAAACCTTGGTAGCTTACCCAAAGAAACCTATCTTTTCTTGGAGAGCAGTCCATATTGTTCTGTTTGTATTAACCCAGATCCTGAATGTTTGAAAGCTTCTGGCTTTGCATAGTGAAGTTCTGTTATGACGGCATATCCTTAGTAGTGTTACCCAATGCAAGTTTGTATGCCTGACACACAGTGAGGCCAAAAAAACTGGAATGTCGAAGTCTGGAGCAGAGGTAGATTTATTGCAGGGCCGTGCAAGGAGAATGGGGGCTTGTGCCCCCAAAACCCTGAATTCCCCGAAGGGTTTCAGCAAAGCATTTTTAAACGCAAGGTGTGTGGGGGGGCGTGTGGCTGGTTGTTGCAGACTTCTTCCTGTGGAATCCTTTGTTCTTGCAGCCGTCCACGTGGGTCAGGTCATGATGTTCCTGTAAATTTCCAACAAGACACATGTTATTCTCTGTTCTGCCACTTTCAATCTCTATGTGAATGGAAAAGCGTTACACCTTTAAAGGTCAGACCCTTGAGAATGGGCTATCCTGTATATTGCAGGCTATAGGCAACATTCTTAATTTGTAGCAAAAGCAATAGAATACAAAGGTTAAAGTAAAAGAAGCAGTTCTAACATGGAGTCAGATTTGTTCTTCTCTATTACAATAGTATATGGATGTGGAAAGACTAGTTGTGATATCATAGAGTTGATTACTACCACTCAGTTCCTTTATGTCTGTTATTTAGGGCTTTCAACCATACTCCAAGATTGATGGGACAGGTGTTAGTTCCCTCATTTTACAGGTGAGGAACTTGTGACTAGGAAAGGTTAACTGGCTGTCTGGCAGATTATGCCCTCAAGTTCAGGTCTTCTGACTTCGGAGTCAAGGCCCAGTTAACTACCCCACAATATCCTACACCTTCAGCCTTCTCAAAAGTCATTGTGGAGAAGTGAGTAGACCCCAAAAGGTACAGCCTGGACCTGTGAGTAGGAAGAGGTAGATTTGACTCAATAAAGACAGGACATTCCAACAACCGCATGGACTACTTCATGAAATCCTGTACAACCTATCACTTGAAATGGTCATTTGGATGTTGCAATGGGGTAAAACACAATATAGCATTTAGCTAGGTGACCTTTTGTGTCCCTTAAAATTCTGAGACTTTGTTAAAACAAAATCTACTGTCTGGTTTCCTCTCCCTTGTTATAGCCACGTATATCAAATGCCCAGTTTCACGATTCCCTTTTCTAGCTTTCCATCAGAAGTACCTGTCAAGCTTTGTGAGGATACATATGACCAGGTCTGACCCCAGACCTCCTGTATCAGAATTCCAGCGTGGGGTGGAGTGGGAGGTGTGAGAGTATTTTTCCAAAAGTTGCACAAGTGATTCTAAGATGTAGGGTTGTGAACCACTCTTCTTGTGTAGCCCACTAATGACAAGGTACAAGCAGGCCTCATTTTGGATTTTTTGGTATAATTTGTCAGCATCAAGGAGTCATAGCTTCTCAGTGTGCAATACCGTTTTTAATAGTAATCAGGCCATTTAATAACACTGTGTTTGTTCTCTCAGCTGCGAGGATACCATGGTCTCCACTTGGCAGGTTAGTTTTGCTGATATCTCATTATGCCTGCCTATCTCATGGTGGGGTGGGAGTTGGTGCTGGTCTAGGAAATAGACATTGATCAACCCAACCACATAGGTCCTTTCATGTTCTGGAAAAAACAGTTCAAAGGGTGTGAGGGCCAGCCTCAATGACCAGCAGGTTGGATAGAGAAACTAGTGAGCCGCTCACTCCTAGACTAGTTACCTACTAGTTAGCTTTGTAGTAGTAAGAAACGTCCAGTAGCATGAAGAATTAATGGTTGTAGGGTATTGTTTTCCTGAGGAATTTTCTTGATAAAGTACTCCACCGTGTTTACAGCACTCCTCTGAGAGAATAATCACTGAAGGATAAGACACCCCCCGCCCCCCGCCGTGTCTCCCCATGGTGGACCAGAAAAAAATTACAGTTGCTCTAACAGTATTTTTTTCTACTTTTCAATCAATAGGATGCTTTTTAAAGCTTACGTTTTCTCTTTGGACACTTTAAGTGACGATGAGACAAAAGAAAAAAAAAAGCCAAGATAAAATGACAGTATAGACACTCCTCAAATCCTATAATGAACTCCACAGGGCATCCAATTTTGATGTATTAGGATTTTTTTTTATAATGAGTACATTGTTGGAAATCACATTTTCTATCTGCAGGAGCTGGAGATGAAACTGAGCTGACATCTTACCTCTTTGTAGTTGATTAGCAAGAGGAAAGTAGTGGTTTGAATCTTGTATGGGAAAGGGTGGTACTAGTCATCTACCTTTCCCCTTCAAACACCTGGATCTTTTTCTGTGCTTTTTGATTTGGTTTAACGGTTTGGTCTTGTTGGCTGGAGAAGATGAGGGAAATTGAAGAACAGTTATTATTTAATGAAAAAATAACTATAGCTCACTTCTCCCCTCCATCTTGACTGTAGGATAAATAAAATAGAGCAGGTCTTTTTCCTCCAAAGAGCAGTTCTTTACCTGTACTCACACCGTAAGCAGTACTGGCGCTGCAAGAGTCTTTTGTTGTCACTGTATTAACATGTGCCACCTTCGAATCCCTAGCACTTAGCACAAGTACTGGAACTTAGTAAGCATTCAGGAAATATTTATGAATTAATGAGTAAATAAAACATCGTGTTGACCCATATAGTAAGGTGTTCAAATTGCATCAATTGTGTCTAATCCCTTTCTCCAGGTAGTAGCTACGTCCGTTCGAAGATGTATGCTGAGGTTTACATAGAACTCAACGGTTAGGGACAGAGGCAGAGCAGGGCATAGAGGTATGTCTCCATTTAGGGCACTGGTCCTCTGTCAGGTGGGCACGTCTGGGGCTGGCACGGACGCTCATCCAGATGAAGGCTAAGTAAGTGGCAGAAGCACTTAGCACAGGACTCCTCTGATCTGAATGTGTTTATTAATGTCACGTCATGTGCCTGGTCCTGGGGGATGACAGAGGAGAGCCACTTTCCTGGTTCCTCCTCTCAAGGAGCCCGCTTTGTACGTGGGAAGGCTAAGCAAGCACTTGAAGACAGCCGGCACCCAAGTGTTACACTGTGTGTGGCTGATCCCAAGTGCAGTTAAGAGTCCAGGGGGCTGGGTCAGTGGTGCTTGGTGGAGAAAGATCAGTTTTTTGAGTCCCCTCTGTGTGCTGATTGCTGGGCCCTCTCGGCTACATCCATCATCTCCCTCCATCACAGCGACCCGGTGAGGGACCTCAGGGGGCCTGACTCAGTCGAGGAGCCGGAATCTGAGCGCAGCAGAGCTGCCGGCATCCCGCCTGCGGTGCTTTCCCCCGCGCATCATGCCTCTTCTCAAGGTCCCGTCCTCAGGCAGGGCTTCCTGGAGGAAGCAGCACCTACGGGGACCTTGCGAGTAGGAGAGGGCTTGGGTTGCAGGTGGCTGGAGGGAGGGCACTGCAGGCCGTATGTGGGCGGGGCAAGAGGGGCTGGGGGCTGATGTGGGGCTGTGGAGTGTCTGGGTCAGGGAGATGGCGTGGGGAGATGAGGTTGGCATACCCCAGCTGTGGAGAGAGAGGAACTCCGGAGGGCAGAGGACAAGGGTGGGCAGCAGGGACGGGGGTGCGGTGCGCTCTGGCCAAGCCCAGTGCGGAAGCCCCGGCCCCGTGCCCCTCAGCCTGGGTGGAGCCCGGCCGTCTGGCTCTCGATGGGCAACCTGTTGACTGTGAGGTGTGGCCCAGGGCTGGCCCTTGACCTAGAGAGGGGCGGGCAGGCCTCGAGGTCTCTCATTGCCCTGCGGAGACAGCAGAGGCCCGGCTCACGGCAGAGGGGCACCCATTTGGTGCAGCTTCTGCCCGGGGACCGGGTGCTGTCTCCACGGCCTCCCGCCCTCCGCCCCCGCCATTGCAGCAGCAAGGGCCCCAGCCCCGGCAGGTGTGCACGGTCTCCGTCTCTCTCCGCTTTTGTCTTCTGCGTCCCCACCAAGCCCCCTCCCAGAAGGCGGGCTTCCGCCGCCCTGGCTTCCGCTCTTCCTCACACGCTGGGACCACGCAGGTCTCGGCTGCTCGGCTGGGTGGCCCTTGGGTCCCCCCCTAGACGAGCCCACCCCCAGGAGCCCCTCGTGGGCTCAAGCTGCCCTTGGTGCAGGCGGCCCTGCTCCTTCTCCTTCTGGAAATCTCCTGGCCTCGGATTTGCCCACCCCGGTGGGGAGGAGCCAGCACTTTATAGAGAGTTTGGAGTGTAGCTCTCACCTCCCGTCTCGCTGGCTCCGCTCAGCGTGCTCGCTGTGGGATGCTGACCGCCCACCACTGCTGCCCGCCAACCTGCAGTCGCTTGGCTCTGACCAGAGGGAGGTGTCCTCCCGGTGTCCCAGCCCAGGGCGCAGTGGAGGCTTCTGTTCATCTCAGTTCGGCAGCTCTGTGCTGTCTCCTGGCTACACCGACTCTGAGGGACAGAGGTTCTCGTAGGAAGGACATTGTCGACAGCCACAGGGTGGTAGGGCACAACTTCTCCAGGGAGGCAAGATCCCAGCCTCAGCTTCTCCTGGAGCCCTGCTTCTGGAGGTTTCTTTTTACCCAAATTAAGCACCCTCTCATTAAACCCCTGTCCTTTTATTTCTGATTCTAAAGTGGGGACTCGCTTGAAAAACACAGTGTTTCTCCACCACCCTACAGTTCATCAAAAGAGTGACACTCTGGGTCCTTTATGGTGTGGACGAAGGCCGGACCACAGTCCCCACTGGGGCCGGAAGGCGCCGGCTGGGAATGCACCTCAGCACTCGGGTCAGTGGTTGTAGACACTCGACTGATATTTCTATCAGTCGAATGGATAAATAAAATCAGAATTATCCACTTACAGAGATATGCGTTTTCTCCTGCAGTTTAGTCCTTATGGGGAGGGGTCCATGCTAAGGAAACATAAAAGGGTGACAACAATAGAAGCGTCACATTTGTGTATAGAGAGCTGGCATTTTCCCCAGAGCTTTCCCACATATGACCTCATTTAATCTTTATGACTCTTCTGTCACTGAGGTTATTTTTTATTCCTATCTGAAATAGTAGGAGACCCTGGATCACAGTCGAAAAAAGTGTTAAACTACTTGTTTAGAACTATGGCTTAAGTTACGTCTAGTGATGTTAATTCTCATCTTTTCCCACTCCATCACAGCTGAGTAGAGTATAATTCTAATAATTCAGCTTATAATGAGACATAGAGACTTAGACTCCTGTGTGCCAGGCACGGTTCTGACTCCCCACTTTGCAGAAGAGGAAACTGAGGCATCAAGTGGTAAAGTAGATAAAGGGCCTTTGATAGTGGGTATGGGACCCCTAGGTAAGGCATGGCTCATAGCCAAGGAGCTGCGTTTGAACCAGAGTTTTCCTCCCTCCCTGGCCCTGCCCAGGTCACGCAGCTGCCAAGTAGCAGAGCCAGAGCACAGCCCAGGCAGCCTGGCCCGAGCATGCGCTTCTCACCAGAGCACAACACCGCCCCCTGCTCTCGTCCCCCTGCCTTCCTGTCTCACCAGCTCCTGGCCTCTTTTCCGGTCTCATCTGCTGGGTAGGCCACCTCCCTGGTTTCTCCTCTCCTCCCCAGCCCACCGGTAGTAAAAACTAATCATGCTGACCCGGAAGAGTTGAAGATCGCGTTTTCCCCATGGGATGGACGGAACGCCGTCACACAGCGTGGACTTAAAGGACTGGCTGATGTGTCTTGGGGTTGTCTTTAAAAGCACCTGGTTCTGCGGATGACTTGGCTTCCACAAAGCTGTAGCTGACTCTAGATGTGTGATGTTTCTGCCCCCAGAACACTGCCATGTGTGTCTTCTGGGATGTTTTGTCTTGTAAGGAATGACTGACCATAGCCTACCCCTCTGTGTTCCTTCACCTCCCTCTGGGGTCATGAGATAAAGTGACACGGGGGAAATGCTCAGAGAAGACGTTCATCCTTTGCGTTTTTCCTTTCAGGGTATTTTTGAATGACAGTGTTAAAGCACCTATAACACTGCTGTGAACTGTTAACAAGCACATTTGCACATCACATCTATCATGCTATTTGCACGATGTTATGTGAAGAAACAGCTCAAAGTATTTTTAAGATATAGCCTTTTATCTTCGGAAGCACCAGAAACTATTTGCAGATTGGTCTTGGGAATCAAATTAGCCTAACACATGGGTGAGTTCCTGGAGGTGCGGGCATTTCTCTAAGTGGTTCCTGGCCCCTTAATCCTTCTGATCATTTGCACTGTGTATTTTTATACAGGCTCTTGTACTTTGGAGAAATAAAATAAAGAAACTTAAAGGTGAGTTTGACAAGGGCTTCTCCACACTGTTTGTCAATGCAGATGGATCCTGAATTTTAATGGTAGTAGTTTCTTTTAAACAACCAAACCTCTTTAAACCTCTCCACAAATAATGTCAGTGCGCAGATTATGTCTAAAAGTGTTTGCTGGTGAGTGGAAATCTTTCCTGACCCCATACTGCAACCATGAAAGAAGAGCCTAATCCTGGAAAATAGTCTTGACAGCCTGGATGTCAGTTACCTCCACAGCTGTGTTTTCTCATCTGGGCTACTGCCTGTGTGACATTTTGCTGTCACTTGATGACTTCGGGTGTCTACATTCAGGAGCCCAGCTTGGGGTCATAGAACGAGCCAGACCTTGCACCTCCAGTTGAAACCTGGTCGGCTGCCGCTTACCGGCTGTGGGATGTTTATGTGAAAAAACTTGTGGAGAGGCCTTGGTTTCCTCACCTGTAAAATGGGGATGGCATCCCTGTTGTAAAATTGTTGTGAGCAACATCTATGTGCCCATGTTCATAGCAGCTTTATTCACAATAGCCAAAAGGTGGAAGCAGCCCAAGTGTCCATTGACAGATAAATGGATAAACCAAATGGGGCACATGCAAACAATGGAATGTTATTCAGCCTTAAAAAAGAAGGAAATTCTGACACGTGCTTCAACGTGGGTGAATCTTGAGGACATTCTGCTGATGAAATAAGCCAGTCACAACAGGACAAATACAATATGATTCCACTGACATGAGGTACCTAGAGGAGTCAAATTCACAGAGACAGAAGTAGATTGGCAGTCACCTGGGGCTGGGGGAAGGTAAAATTGGGGAGTTAGTGTTTAGCGGGTATGAAGTTTCAATTTTTGCAAGATTAAAAAATGTTCTGGAGATGGAAGATGGTGATGGTAGTACAATGATGTGACTGTACTTAATGCCACTGAATTGTACACTTAAAAATAGTTAAGCTGGTAAGTTTTATGTTGTGTGTATTTTACCTCAGTAGAGAAAAATTGGGAAAAAAAATTAATGAGCATTGAAGAACACCCAGTAGGTAAAGTGCCTGCCATATTATCAGTGTTCAGTAACTAGCAGCAGCTTTTACTAGGGTTTGGGATTGTAACTAATGGTTGCGTGATATCTCATCATGCGGCTGTACCACAATTTGTTTCTTTTTTGTTTGCCTTTTGGATTTCTTATAGTACTCCACGACTGTAGCAATGATGGAATGAATTTTCGTATCTGTGTATGTCTTTTCTATTATTTGGGGTTTATGTCTTTGAGGTGGATTTCCTGGGTCGCTTAATCAAGGTGAATTAATCTTAGTCTTCGGGGCTCTTGCTTCTTATGCCCATGGGGTTTCAGAAGGGTGCTGTCGTTTTCAGTGTCACCACCCAAGTAAGGGCACCAGCCTCACAGTGTCCTCATCAGCACTGGGCACGATTTTAAGCAGTTTTACAAAATGAAATGAGTAAGAGATGGTGTTTTAATGTTTAATATACATTTGTTTGCTTTTATTTGATCACTGAAAATGTTGAGAACTTTTCATGCCTGGATCTGTATTTATTTTTTCCAATGTGTATTGCCTGTTTACATCTTTTGCCTATATTTCTAGTGTGGTTTCAATGCTTTTCTTATCAAATGTTTTTTTGTCATGTTTGTGACACATTGTTGCCATTTTTAATATTCAGACAGTCTTACTAGTTATGTAGTTAAATCATTCATTTAAACATTTCAGAACACAAAAGTATAAGATTTTAAAGTAGATCAAAAATGGTTTTGCAATAACATGGTTATTATACTTAATGAATCTTCTTCCCATAATTCCCTTATCATTCTTTTCATACCTATTAGCATAAAATCTGTTTAGATGTTAACTTACATGACTATAGTATTTGAATTAAAATTATGTAGGCTGACCAATTAAGAATAAAATATTAATAACCCAATATAAAGAAGACATAACAAAAATTAGAGAAAATAAAAAATTAAAATTATTAATAAGCATGATATTTTTTACCTCACTAATAATTAAATTCATTAAAAATAAAATGATAGGGTACTATCTTCCATCTATAAATTTGGTAGGGATTAACAACATTGTGATGATGACTGAGGCTGACCCTCAGATATGCTGCCAGTGGGGAGAGAAAATTGGGTCAACTTTAATGAATAGCAGTTTAGCACAAGGTATCAAGTATCTTTAAAATGTTCATAAACATTGATTTAGAAAATTCCCTTATATAACTAAGGCTAGAGGCAGCCTCAAAAGTGTAGAAAAAATACTTACATTCATACATAAAAATAGGATTCAATACAAATGCCCAATGACAGGGAATGATTGAATAAGTAATAGTACGGCCATCTTTGGAGTGTTATATAGTCATTATAAATGGTATTTCCTAAAAATTTCAGTGATATGGGAAAACACTCACGATATGCTGGTAAGTGGAAAAAGCATGATGCAGCGATTACAATAAAACAAATTGTGTGTCACGGTGCGAGTTTGTGTGTGTTTTGTGTGTGTACGTATCTCGTACATATCTAGAAAGAAGTGCGTAAAAAGTATTGATAGTACTTATGTGGTAAGAGTATCGGTGATTTTTATTTTCTTTTCTATATTTCTGCACATTTTTTAAGCTTCATATTGTTTGCAAATCATCGTTTCTACAATCAGAAATTTTAACTGCTAAGGAAGACTAAAGATAATAAGCAGATCTCTCTCCTTTTCTGGATTCATGTTCCCTTTGCTCTCTTCGCTTTGATATATTGGACAGAACCCTGGACAAGAAGTCAGAAGGTGTTTTTTCAGGTTATGGTCCAGAAATTTGCTAGCTCTGTGACCTTGGGAAAATCTAACTCATATGTACCTGTTTGCCAGTTTGTAAAATGGGGATTTCTGCCTTCCCTGCGTGTACAATTGGAGGGTTGTAAGAATTAAGGTGAGATTACCAACATAGGGGAAAACACTTTTGCAAACTAAGATGCAAGTTCAAAGGATTCCCCAGACCACTGGGAGGTCTGATAATTTGTTAGAAGGACCCACGCAAGTTGAGAGCTGTTATCCTCACAGTTATAGCTGATTACAGGAAAAGGATACAGATCAAAATCAGCTAAAGGAAGAGTCACATAGGCGGAGTCTGGAAGGGTTCCAGTGCAAAGCCTCTGTGTCATCTCCCATGCAGTCAGGATATGTTACCCTCCTGGCCTCCATGTGTGACGATATGCAGAGTATTGCCAACCAGGAAGCTCTCCCAAGCTTTGGTGTCCAGAATTTTTAATTGGGGCTTCATTACATAGGTATGATTGATTGATTGTCCACATGGTTGAACTCAGGCTCTCGGTCAACCGATACTGTGTTACCCAAAGCCGCCACCCTCAGTCACATGGTTGGTCTTTCCGACATGGCAGCCTCTACCCTAGGACTGTTGGCAGCCCTACCCTGAGATTCAGTGTGGCTAGCCCCACCCTAAGAGTATAGGTGTGGACACCTAGTTAGGTGTTAGGACACCTATAGTTAGGACACTCCTATCAGGTATGACCTAGATTACCTACCAGAGCCAAGGCAGAGGCCAGCTACCTGTTTGGGCGAGGCTAAATTCTTTACTACACACAAGGTGACTGAAAGAGATGGAAAACAAATTTAAACATAGAGGTGATGTTAGTATGGAGGGGTCTATTATTTACCGTGTTCTAACACCGTAAAATAAGAGAGGGCATGAATTCCACAGGTACAAGTGGTACTGCAAGTACCTGCTTCCCTGATCCTTAGAACCTGGGGGACCACCTTTGAGAGGGGAGTGTGCTAACAGCGGGGGCCGCAGAGAGGCTTTTGCTACAGTAGTTGTTTACCACAGAGACGAATTAGGCTGAGAAAACACTTACCGTCCTGCTGGGTGTATGAACCTGACCCTCGCTTCAGTGTTAACAGCACAGCAAATATGTCTCTCTGTTAACAAATTTATCTAATGTGAACGAGTTATAAGCCTGTTTTTTTCTTGGGTTTCTCTGTCTGGCACCATCTCCCTCTGTAGTGCAGCTGAGCTTACTACGCACAGAGAAGGGGGGGTTGATAAAAATAAATTGGCTCATTCCCCTTTGCAGAGTTTCAAATCTCTAGCACCATGTCAGGTTGGATCCATAAGGTTTTGTAAGAGTGAGATTAGAAAAATGAAAACCCAAGTTTATTTTCTCATGGAATTAAAAAAAAATTAGAGCACAATGAAGAGAAATCATCATCCTCAGGAAACTTGCTCGAGGACAACCGTGTACTTTTATGGAAAAAGAACCAGCGACAGAGACTTAGGATGAAAGCATTAAAGTACAATTGTGCTCCCAGCCTGCCTTCAGAGGGAAGAATTTCAGCCTTTGTCTAGTGGTTTTTTGGAAACAAATAACTTGTCATAAATTGATGTTGTCAGTAAATTTGGGTTGTACGTTCTGTTTCTTTCAAGGCAGAACTGGCCACGCAGAAGTAGTCCGAGTGGTATACCAGCCAGAACGCATCAGCTTTGAGGAGCTGCTCAAGGTCTTCTGGGAGAATCATGACCCGACCCAAGGTAGATGAGTGAGCCAGTATTTAATTATCTTACTAATTACAGCTGGGATAATTAGTGTTTGAGCTGCATGGAAGAGATGAACCTTGAAATCACACAGGAGCTCAAGAATATGATTGCAGACATTTATTGACGGAGAAGGGGAGGGGCTGGGGAGAAAGAGGGCGAGAGAATAAAGGCACAGCCACTGTCTGCGCCCCTCCCCCCTTTACAGCTGTCAGGGCTGGGAAAATTCCCACAGAGAAAGACACCAGACAATAGAGATTCGTTCACCTTTGATTATTGCATTATTCCTCCTTAATGCAGTCTTTTGTCTACAAAATTAAAGTGTCTTTCTAGCAGCTCCAAAGTTTTCCTGATTTATGGTTCCTTTATTTCCCTGAATTTATTTAGCCTTCCTCATCTTTTGACATTATCAGCCTTTTTTTTTTTTCTTTTAAATGTCTGTGGGTGATTTAAAAAAAAAGAGAGAACATAAAGGTAAAATGCAGTATTCAGTGGTTCTACAATGCTTGGGTTATTTAAATATTTCATTTGTCTTCTTTGGAATTTATTATATGGAGATATTAATATATTTGGGCTGTAAACAATGGTGGTCAGGAATTTTATTTGAATGCACACACAAGCAAAAATCTCATGTTGGCAAATATCATTGTAATATTCAATAATGGAGTAATTTCCAGATTTCATCTTAACAGCCTTACAAGCACTGCTTTGCCAGTGTGATGATCTGATATTATGAGGCTTATGAACTGAAAAGTCCTGTATATTCGATGTGATTTTCATTTAGCAATCGGTCTATTTAACGGAAATATCTTCCCTTTGGTGTCAGATTTTGGGGGAGTGGGTACGCCATGTTGGCTATTTCCTGATGAATGGATGTGTTTTTCCAAATGTGCATTGTGCTTTGGGGTGGGACCTTACCAAGACCCCAGCAGCATAGGTTGGTGAGTCCTGAGTTTTGGTTCCACCTAATGCCAGGGTGGTTTGCCAGAGGGCAAAGGTCAGAGCTAAGGCAAGAACAGCAAAATGATCAACGAGCCAGGGTCAGGCAGGTCCAGGATCCAGGTACATCCAGCAGGGTGGGTAAAGGCCGGGAAGGAGGCCAGGAGCAGGCTCTCCATGACAGTGAAGTCTGGTTGACATGGGGGGATGAGTTCCTGTTGGGGGAGCAGTGAGGTATGGGGCAGGGGGGGTAGAGGACTGATAGGGCAAGAGTACTATCATCAGAAGGTTCTGATGCCACCCCCGTTTGGACTACTGGACTGTCACATCATATGAGAACGGCAAGCCTAATGGCTTAGACACGCATGGCTCAAAGGGAAACTGGTGAGCATCATAAATAAGGGTAGTGACGGCCAGGAACTCACGCCGGGAAGCCTTTGGTCCAGATGGAGCAGCCATTCAGCCTGTTGGCTCTCAAAGCCGAGGGTCAGGCAGGATGCTGAGGGCGCCGAAGTTCTACGTGGAGACACCTATGAGGAGCCCGGGCAAACCTGAAGTCATGGAGGAGCCAGGCTCCCCGCAGGCCCGCAAGGCTGGGTGTGTGGCCTTGGCCCGGCCACCCGTAATGCCATGTCCCGACACAACCACCTTATGCTTGGCCCCCGCAAAATTCCGAAGAGGGTGAAGTCTGTCATCCACTTCTCCCTCCTTACTTCTCTTAACGTCTTACCCATTTTATCACATCTTTACTGGCACACCTCAGTGATTAGGTCACGAGTTCTGGCCCCTGAATCTCAGGGGAATTCCACCTTCAACAGAACTTTAGGAGAACCTCTTGTTCTCCCCATCCCGTGGGTCAGATTTGTCTCAACTTTGCCTGAGTCCTCTTTGAAATTCTTGGTTTACTATCTGTATTAATTTGCTAAGGCTGCCATCATAAAGTATCACAGACTGGGTGTCTTAAACAACAGAAATTCATTTTCTCACAGTCCTGGAGGCTGGGAGTCTGAGTTGAAGGCATTGGCAGGGCTGGTTTCATCTTGGCTTGTCGATGGCTGTCTTCTCCTCATACAGTCTTCCCTCTGTGTGTGTCTGTGTCCTGATCTCCTCTTTGTATAAGAACACCAGTCAAACTGGATTAGGGCCCACCCAAATTACTTCATTTAATCTTAATCTTTAAAGGCTCTATCTCCAAATGAAGTTACACTCTGAAGTATTGGAGGTTAGGGCTTCAACATGTGAAGTGTGGGGAGAGGTGGGACACCCTTTAGCCCATAACACTGTCCAATAATGTAATAGGTTGATGTGGTGTTCTTCCAGAGGTATTTTTTTTTTCTAACAGGGTGTTCATAGGCTCATAGACTGGAAGAGACTTTAGAGGTCATCTGGTTCAACTCCAGCTTCAGTTCTATGAGTCAGAAGATGAAGTCGGTAATGATGGAATGATGGGGGTCACAGACAATGGGACTGGAATGTCGAGTGACCTATTTTTTACACTGATATTTTGGACAAATTATACATGTAGGAGGAGAGTGTTTCTACCCTTGTGTATATTTGTTTCTGCTTAGAATAGTGCTTCATGTAATATATACAGTCACACATATTAAATCACAAGATTTCTGATCTTCCCGCATTATTATTAGAATTACTTTTTTAGATAGTTCAGTGTAATGGACCATGGTAACAATCTTCTTCTGCCTTGTAGGGTTTCCTAGGACCCTTCTGGAAATAGGGCCAATGGAGTGATCATATGATCCAGGCCTGATCAATCAGTATCTTTTCCTATTGTCAACACTGTTTGATCCAAAGAACAGGCATGTGACCCAAGCAGAACCAGCTAGAGTCCTTCGCTGGGACTGTCGTATGCTCTCAGTTTGTTGCGGCTGCAGGGGCAGGTGCTCTGTATGGGGAATGACGTGCCCACCCGAGAAGCGAGGGAGGAAGGTGAGCAGAGACGCTGAGAGATGAGAGATGCGAGGAGAAAACCCTCAGGAGGCTCTGAGGCCCTGGGACTCCTCATTCCTGCAGCTCCTCCTGCAATTCTGAGAGCTCGCCTGTGAGCTCTTCAAGCTAGGACAGCTACTAGGTATTCCCTTCCTTTTTTTAACTTGAGCTAGTTTGTTGGCTTTCTATTACTTCCAACAACAACAAAAACCCTAACTAATCCACTTACTCAATTTAAACAATGAGCATTATGCTCGATCATTATATTCAGTAACTGTTAGTTAACCATGTTCATCTGGCTCCATAAATCAGAGGTCTAAAGCCATTTGAATGGTTTTATCATTGACTCAGACACCGAGGGGCGGACACTAGAAATTGTTTCTTCAAGAACTGTTGGTGGTTTGATTGGAGGTTTCGTGGTAATTCAGAATTAGGATTTAGGATTTGGGACATATGGCCTGAGAACATATCAGATGCCTTTTCAATATTTCTGAAGTATTGTGAAAGGCAAGCATTCATCAATGACATTTATCTTGTGTCTGCTCTTTTTGCCAGGTATTCTGCTAAGTGGTGCTAGATCACTAAGTGGTCTGGAATAAGAAGCAGTATCCAACATTTTGGTTAACACACAGGGAAGATACATTTCTATAGGAAGAAAATAGTTTAATCCCAATAAACTGAGATCAAATGAGCATTCACATAAATGTGTATAAGATCACAGACCAAAATGTTAACCTGAAATAATTAAAACAAGTATTGGTTAACCCTGGGAGATTAAAAGCAAAAACATAAGTTCATAAGAAGTCTGGTATCGATGGATTTAATATTTCCAGGGAACTCTGAAGGTCTAAAACGTGTAATCATGTAATTTTTCTGAGGTAAGAATTTGAAGTCCACTTGCTAAAGGATGGGCATGCAGCAGGAGATAGCTGAGCTGCAGGTGAACTTGGCCATCTGAACACAACTTCTTAATTCTCTACCTGAAGTCACATGGTGACTCTTACCACATTTCACAGTGAAAAGTGGCCCAGAAAAGAAAAGCACCCAGTAGAGCAGGTGGGGGAAGTAGAGGCGTGTAAGACTGATTACTCTTACTCAGAAAATGGACACTTGTAAGGACAGAAGCATGTTGGCTTTGGTGGAGACTCTGGTCTGTGAAGCAATAGTCCATTGTAGGTTCTTTTCAGAAACAAGAGTAAGTGATTCCTCCACCTGCATGAAGAATGCTCTTACCTGTACCAGAATTACTTATCAACAAAAAGACAAAACTTAAGTAAAAGTTGAGATGACATTGATCTTCAATGTGATGATAGGCCCGCCCCAGACACACACGATTCTCAATAGCAATAGGCCTCAAGAGACATGTATTTTAATTAGCATGTTGAAAGGCTTTACTGCCTTGTTTATAAAGTTATGAAGGATTTGCAGGGGCCACTAAAAATCTTTAGTTATAATTTACTTCATTTTCTGGGAGAAGCAATCTCCTAGAGTGGTATTAGCAAATGCGGGCTTTTTGCTAATGACAAGGGTCTAATATAGTAGAAACAGCAAGGATTGAAGCTTAAGTTCCCTTTCAATTAAATCAGATCTTCACGGTATAGACCAGACAGAGAAAATCCTGCACGTTCTTCCCTGCTTGAGGGTACTAAAGCAGCTCTCACGGCATCTGTCCCAGTGGAAAGGAGGAAATCCCCGTGGTCCACCAGTTTGAAGGGAGCAGAGCTGGTAAGAGCTATCAGAAAGTGTGGGCTTTTAACGATGTAGGGGGCCCAAGACCCGTGATTCCACAGCCAACAGGCAGTGAGTCCTGAGAGGGGGCTGCTCAATGGATTAGCTTTGGGTGAAGTTTACAGATGACCGGCCAGTAAACGGAATAGTCTTTTCTCTGAATTTACCACGAAACCCCGGCTTTTGCCGAAGCATTCAGACACCACTGTTTAAGCTAATACGTCCTGTTCTGGCTTTGTCTTACTCATGGGACAAATACAGTTCCTCCAGGCTCCTTCCTGACCGTGTGGTCCCCAAACTCCCCCGGTCTCCAGACAACACGGCAGAGCCCGACAGTTAGATTTGGGTTCTGGCACCAGATGGACCTCTTCCCAACCTCACGACCTTGACCAAGACACTTACTCCGTCTGAAACTCTGTTTTCTCATCTACCAAAAAGGGATAGTGATATCTATCCTGCGTACTTCTTGGGTTGTCATAAGAATGCAATGAAATTATGTGAAAATCACTTGAAAACGTCAAGAACCATGCAAGTGGCTGCTTCGTAGTTGTGTTCTTCTCAACACAGCAGTACAACTTCACCAGTTTTATGTAGTTTTTTTTATATCCTTGATTTCTGTGGGAAAATGTCTACCCTCTGCTTACTAAAGGGTGGGGCTTCTACCCACAAAGGTTCTTTTGTACTTCCTGCTAGTTGGAAAGGTTTCAGCATTGTCCGTGTTCTCGTTCTGTGATGAAACTGCTGGCGGTGATGGTGATGAGGTTGGTGGGCAGAAACCGCCTCGTGTTTGCTGCTGGCCCAGTGCTCAGAAGAACCACGTAAGATCCCAGCCTCTCATGCTTGCTCTGTAGCCCTGTGCCTAGCATGCTCTGTGCATGAATTCCATCGTTTCGGTCCTCCTCTTCCTGCCGGAGGAGGCAGGGCCCAGACCCTGTACCTTGAGCCAAGCCACAAGCACACAAGTGCACAATGTGGAGACTCAGCTTTGCCTGACTTGATCCCATAAACCTGACTTCTCGATTCCAACCTCTTTCACTCTCCTCGATCCTGGGGAAAGGACAGCACCATTTATGAAGCACCCCTTACGGGCCAGTCTTAGTGCTTAGATGCTTTATACCTATAATTTCATTTAACCCTTACCATAATCTCATGAATTGGGGTTCACTGTCTTCGCTTAACAGAAGAGAAGGAATGAGGTTCCAGAAGACTGACTGTCTTGCTTGATGTTGTTGGCAATATTTGGACACAGCTCTGACTAAGCCCAAATCTATTTTCTTTCCCCTACACCAGAGGGGTCCATGCTTCTTGACTAGGAAGACCTCTTCTAAAGATAAACATTTTTTAGGATCCCCCATGTGATATAGTTGTGCCCTTAGTAACCTTTTTAAAGCAAATATATGAAAATGCTACTGCAAATTTGATCACTTTAAACTGAATGCCTGTTTTATTAACTAGCACAATGTCACATAGCTCTGGAAAATGGAAATGCCTACATGCATAATGCATTCCACAGCCTCTAGGCCATGCCTGCTGCACAGTTGGATTTGTGGACCTCTAGTAGTAGCTCCCGGCCTTCCCAGGGGCTGGGGCCGCAGGTGGGGAACTGCTCTGGTGAGTGGTGGCCTTTCTGCAGAGGCCTTCTGGCTGTGACTGCGAGCTGACCCCAGTATCAGTTTCCCTACTTTTGAAGGATTGGAATTTTAGCTGGATGTGCAACCACCAATAAAGACTAAATTTCCCAGACTCCTTATGACTAAGTATAGCCACATGTCTGAATTCTGACTACCAGAGCATGAGTACCAGTGATGGTGTCAAATTCTGGGTTCGGTACACTTAGAGGAAAGGCCATTCTCCTCTTCTTTCTTTCTTCCCGCAAGTTACTTGTGGATGCAGTGATGAACCGTCTTAGACCACAGGGGTGGAGACCTCACCCTTGTAACTGAGGAGCTACAGGATCGAAGGCTCCAGAGTCAGTATCCCAGGCTGGACTCTTTAGGCAAGAACTTCTTTAAGCTATTATTATTTTGGTTCATTTTAGGCCTTCTTTTCTTTTTCTTTTTCTTTTTCTTTTTTTTTTTTCTTACAACAGCTGAACTAATCCTTACTAAAATAGCCTTCAACTGTAAGCTGGTGATGAACTCCCACTCACTCCTCTGAAGATCTTAATTAAAATGCTTCCTTAATTAAAACAGCTTTAATCAAATCTGTTAAGAGTATGGACTCTGGGGTTAGAGGATATGGCTTTAACCAGGCCTGCCACGTACTAGCCATGTGGCCTGGGGAGGTTATGTCACTCACCGCGTCCTTTCTCTCTGTCTCTGCCTGACCACTGGGTCGTGGCTCTCATTACTCTCATCTGGCTGTCACAGTCGCCTCCTGACTGGCCTTGCCCCTTCCCCAATCCAGTACCCATAATGATCTGCCAAAAATACGAAACAAAAGTATGTCCCTCTCCTGCCTTTCCTTTGGGCTGATACACACTCTTTACCGTGGCAGCCTGGCCTGGGATCAGCTGACTGGCGCCTCCTGCTCTGGCCTCAGGCCCTGCTGCCCCTCCCCCTCCACACCCTCACCCACTGCATGTCTGCATCGTGGCCTTCATTCACCCCATTCCTGGAAGACACAAGCGCTCCCTTGCTGGGCCCATACCTACGGCTCCATCTGCCCACAGCTGTTGGCATGATTGGCTCCTTCTTTTCCTTCAGCTTAAAGAGTCATGTCCTCAGAGAAGTCTTCGCTGACCCGCCCTAACTAAAGGAGGCTCTCCAGCCCTCCTCCCGGCTTTTGCCATCACTGCTCTCTCTTTTCTTCCTAACACTTATCACAGGGTGGACTGATTTGTCTGTTTATTGTTTATTAACTGTCTCCTCTTCTAGAAAGTAAGCTTCATATGAAATATTTTTTCATTGAACAAATGAATGAACGAACCTCAGTTTTCCCATCTGTAAAATGGTTCCTCTCCCATCAGCATCCATCAAGATGTAGGAAGGAATGTAGTCTGTTGTGCAGAGCCCAGTGCCGGGCACAGAATAAGCATGTCATCTATAATAGCCACCATCCTCATCCTGCCCATGTAAGAGCCATTTCACCAGCTCCCATTTGTTGGCCTTGCTTTCTCTTGAACCCCAGTATTCCTCCATTTTTTCCCTCTCATTTTCCCCATCTTATGCTTTGAATACGCTTGATCATTTCCTGTGCTTGGTTCACACCCTTTATCCTCAATCAGCTGCTCAGCATCCCTTTCCCTCCCACACCCACACCCACCCTCCACCCTCCCACGGGGAGCTCCCAGTTGTCCTCAGAAGCTTCATCTGGCTGTCCCCATGGACCACACATCCCCCTCCCAGCACAGCCCCCCCCCCCATGAGGCTTGCTGCCTCACCCTCAGAGCCAAGAGTAGGGGATTAATGTGGTTCCTCAGCCCGTGGTGGAGACTAGAGACCCCAAGGACTCTTCTCCATTTAGTGTCCGTGGACCACACATCCCCCTCCCAGCACAGCCCCACACTCACTGTGCAGAATCGCTCGAGGTGCGCGGTTCCCAGAGAATCTGCGGTGGGGCTGGTCCGCTCCAACTTTAGCAGGTTTGCTTAATAGCCTCTTTCCAGGTGCACCATAGAGAAGCCAGGGCCTGATGCTGTCTATCGGGGAATATTAATCGGAGAGAGAAAAATCCTCTTTTCCTTCTGTTTCTCATCAAGTTGGCAATTAAGTGCTGGTGTTCATATATTTGAACTGCCAAATTAATATCTGAACTTCGTTGTGCTGACCCTTTTTAGTTGGTCTTTTAAAATAAGTCACCAGTTTTGAAGGACTATCCTTTTTTTAGCCCACGTACAAGGAATCTATCATCTGCAAATAATTAGACAGTGGGAATTATATTGTATTGCTAATGAGCAGATGTGCATACTTATAGTGGAGGAACAGCTGCACACATACAAAATGCAAAAAAGACCCAAACCCAGCATTATGAATTCTGAAAGAGATTTCATTCTTTTAAGAATTTCAGAAACAGGAAAAAAAGAAACAAAGAATTTAACTGATATTTTTCTTTATTAATTGTTCTTTCAGTCGTACTTTTCCTTGCATAACATTATCATATATGTACACAGTATCTTTGCTATTTGCAAATGTGCTATTTGCACTTTCAAATCCCTCTCTCATATAATACTATAGAGCTTATATTTAACATTTTTCCTCTGCCTTTCTAGTGCTTTAAGGGTTTGGTGCCTCCAGACTCAATGACAGACTCCTACCGGGTATTTACTCTGGGCTGAGCATGATGCTAGGTTCTTATGTGCATGTGATCCCATTTGATCCTTAAAGTAACCTGTGAGTAGGTGGTCTTAAACCCATTTTACAGATGAACAGATAGGCCCAGAGAGGTGAAGTGATTTTCCATGAGCCAGTTAGTACTTTATTGTCAGAGCTGGGATTTGGACCTAAGAGTTCAACTTCAAACCTTGTGTTATTTCCATTGTATGGTATGTGGTCCTACATTGTTACAAGATGCTATCAGCCAACAGAAAACACAACCACACCGTAACTGGAAACAGCAGCACATTATCCGATGAAGAGTATCTGTCCTAACAAGCTCCTTGTAATACATATTACAATTTTATAATCTGTTAAGGATTTTCAAGATTAAGAAGTTCAAATAGGCTTTTTTTTAGGCTATAAATCAAAATTTATTTGTAATGGATAGTGTGGTAGCAGAGGTTAGGAATGCTAATATCTTTTGGCAGCCTATACCAAGGGCAGGTATCCAAGAATTTCTTTTGAAAGATGTGATTAGGGTCAGTAAGTTCAAACAGGCTTTTGAAAACTTTCAGCCAGGAAGAATTCCACATATTTGAGATAGGAGAGTTTAGGTCATTTAAACTTTGCTGATCAATTCCTGAAATAATATAAAATCAATAAGAAGAAATGAAGTCAGAAGAATTACATTACTTCACATAAAAGAGTATTAAATTAGATAAGAGAAAAAAATCAGAGCTGATAACATTGGCAGGAACTAGAATTTCCAGGTTCTTAAATGGCAGGCTAGGCTATTCAGATCAACTTCTCATCAAAAACAACTCAAAATGTTGGATAAGATATAAAAACATATTAAAAGCATCACATCAAAATCCCGACAAAATGATTAGGAATTACCATGTAAAATCGAAGGGAACAGAGGAATCCAGACTGGTAAGCAGGGGACTAAAACACCTTTGCTCTAGGGAATTTGCCAATTCCAGAAGAGTTGAGTCTTAAGGACCTTATTAAGCATATGGAGACTGTGACCAATGCAATTAAAGCGCTCGATCTAATGGACACATATAAAACACTGTACCCTACACCTTCTTAATCACACATGGAAATGTACTAAGCCATAGAGTCTCAATATGTTGCAGAGGGACTAAAATCATAGAGATTATGTTTCTCTTATCATAATGTGGTTATGCTGGAAATCAATAGCAAAAAGATATGCAGA
Organism: Balaenoptera physalus; assembly: GCF_965194825.1. Classification (NCBI taxonomy): domain Eukaryota; kingdom Metazoa; phylum Chordata; class Mammalia; order Artiodactyla; family Balaenopteridae; genus Balaenoptera; species Balaenoptera physalus. The sequence continues at coordinate 114,497,177 of NC_138886.1, forward strand.
AAATCCTTTTATGTTAGAATAGAAGAAATTTTCTAATTATCTTATGGATCAAAGATAAGCCATAATGGAAATCAGAAAATATTTTGAACTGACTGGTAATTAAAATACTACACTTCAAAACTTATAGGGCATGGCTAAAGCCGTTCTTAGAAGGAAATACAGAGCCTTAAATTCTTACATTAGAGGTGGTGAAAGACAGAGCTCAGCATCCATCTCAAGAACTTAGAAAGTCAACAACAACATAAACCAAACAATGAGGAAGAAAGAAATAATGAAGAACAGAAGTAAATGGAATAGGAAATAAAAAAGTAGTAGAGAGGATTAAGGAAGCCAGAAATTGATATTTCAAAATGGCTAATAAAATTGATAAAGCATTGGTTAGTTGATCAAGGAAAAAATGAGGTCACAAATACCCATTATTGGGAAGAAAAAATGGGATATCACTGCAGATAGGCAACTTTACGTCAATACATTTGAAAAGTTAGATAATTAGATAAGACAGAGTCCTTAAAAATATAACAAAACTGGGAATTCCCTGGCAGTCGAGTGGGTAGGAGTCGGTGCTTTCACTACCGTGGCCTGTGTTCAATTCCTGGTTGAGGAACTAAGATCCTGCAAGCTGTGTGGCGTGGCCAAAAACAAAACGAAACAAAACAAAACTGAATAGACCTATAATCATTAAGAAATTGAATCAGTATTTTAAAAGCTTCTCATAAAAATAACTCAGCTGCAGTTTTTTTGTTGTGTTATTTTTGTGGATCTTTAAAGCTGATTCTGATGTTTATTTGGAAAGGCAAAAGTTTAAGAAAAGCAGAGACACTCTTGCATAAGAACAAGAGGATGGGAGGATTCGTTCTTCCAGATATCAAGATTTATTATAAAGCACATACTACCCAAAGCAATCTACAGATTAAATGCAATCCCTATCAAAATACCTATGATATTTTTCGCAGATCTAGAACAAATAATCTTAAAATTTATATGGAAGCACAAAAGACCCCAAATTGCCAGAGCAAGCAATCTGGAGAAAAAAGAACAAACCTGGAGGTATCGTGGTCCCTGACTTCAGACTGTAACACAAAACTACAGGAGTCAAAGCAGCATGGTGCTGGCACAAAAATAGACACATAGTTAAATGGAACAGGATAGAGAGCCCAGAATAAAGCCACACACCTATGGTCAATTAAGCTGTGAAAAAGGAGACAAGAATGTAGAATGGAGAAAAGACAGTCTTCAGTAAGTGGTGCTGGGAACACTGGACAGCTACATGTAGAACAATGAGATTAGAACACTCCCTAACAACACATACAAAAATAAACTCAAAATGGATTAAAGACCTAAATGTAAGACCTGAAACCATATAACTCCTAGAAGAGAGCATAGGCAGAACACTCTTTGACATAAATTGTAGCAATTTTTTTTGATCTGTCTCCTAAGGCAAAAGAAATAAAAGCAAAAATAAACAAATGGAACCTAATTAAACTTAAAAGCTTTTGCATAGTAGAGGAAACCATTGACAGAATGAAGAGACAACCTACTGAATGGGAGAAAATATTTGCAAATGATTTGACTGATAAGGGGTTAATAGCTAAAATATATAAACAGCTCATACAACTCAATATTGATAAACAAACAATCCAATTAAAAAATAAGCAGAAGACCTGAATAGACATTTTTCCAAAGAAGGTATACAGGTAACTAACAGGCACATGAAAGATACACAACATTGCTAATTGTTAGAGAAATGCAAATCAAAACTGCAGTGAGGTGCCACCTCACACCTGTCAGAATGACTAACCTCAAAAAGTCTACACATAAATGTTGGCTAGGATGTGGAGAAAAGGGAACCCTTGTACACTGTTGATGGGAATGTAAAGTGGTGCAGCCACTATGGAAAACAGTATGGAATTTCCTCAAAAAACTAAAAATAGAACTACCATATGATCCAGCAATTCCACTCTTGTATGTATATCTGAAAAAAATGAAAACACTAACTCAAAAAGATACATGCACCCCAGTGTTCATAGCAATGTTATTTACAATAGCTAAGATACAGAAGCAACCCAAGTGTTCATCAACAGATGAATGGTTAGAGAAGTTGTGGTATATATATATACAATGGAATATTACTCAGCCATAAAAATGATATTCTTCCATTTGCAACAATATAGATGGACCTAGAGGGTATTTTATGCTTAGTGAAATAAGTCAGACAGAGAAAGACAAATATTCCATGTTTTCACCTATGTGTGGAATCTAAAAAATAACACAAACAAATGTATATAACAAAACAAAAACAGACTCACAGATATAGAGAACAAACTAGTGCTTACCAGTGGGGAGAGGGGAGGAGGGGGGCAAGATAGGGGTATGGGATTGAGAGTATAAACTACTATGTATAAAATAAATAAGCAACGAGGATATATTGTACAGTACAGGGCAATATAGTAATTATTTTGTAATTTTATTTTTTTTAACTTTGGAAAGTTGATATTTCATTTTTAAAAGTTTTTTATTAAAGTATAGTTGATTTACAAAGTTGTGTTAGTTTCAGGTGTACAGCAAGTGATTCAGTTATACATATACATATATCCACTCTTTTTAAGATTCTTTTCCCTACTGGTCACTACAGAGAATTGAGTAGAGTTCCCTGAGCTATACAGTAGGTCCTTATTAGTTATATATTTTATATATAGTAGTTTAAATGAAGTATAGTCTATAAAAATATTGAATCACTATGCTGTACACATGAAATTAATATAATATTATAAATCAACTATTATTCAATAAAAATAAGTTTAAAAAGAAAATCTAAAATATTGTAAGAAGAGTGAAAAAAAAAGTAAATTCCAAGTAGATTACAGACCTAAATGTGAAAACAAAACTACAAAACTTCAAGTAGATAATATCATTATGATCTTGGGTTTGAGAAGCATTTCTTAAACAAGATACATAAAGCACTAACCATAAGGGAAACTATTTGATAAATTTAACTATATTAAAATCACAACTTTGGTTCATCAAAAAACATCATAGGGGCTTCCCTGGTGGCGCAGTGGTTGAGAATCCGCCTGCCAATACAGGGGACACAGGTTCGAGCCCTGGTTTGGGAGGATCCCACATGCCGCGGAGCGGCTGGGCCCGTGCGCCACAACTACTGAGCCTGCACTCTAGAGCCTGCGAGCTACAACTGCTGAAGCCCATGCACCTGGATCCCGTGCTCTGCAACGGGAGAGGCCACTGCGGTGGGGGGCCTGCGCACCGCGATGAAGAGTGGCCCCAGCTCGCCGCAACTAGAGAAGGCCTGCGCGCAGCAACGGGGACCCGACGCAGCCAAGAATGGATGAATAAGTGAATAAATAAATAAATAAATAAATTTTAAAAAATAATAAATAAAAGACCAAACTCATTTAAAAAAATAATAATAAATATAAATAAATAAGTAAATAAATCAAATGTGAAAAAAAAAATCATAAAATGTAAGGATAGGGAGATTATATTTGCCAAAGTATTAATATCCAAGATATATAAAAAGTAGATTTTAAAATTATCTCCAGTAGATTTTTAAAAATGCAGACCACTGAATAGAAAAATGGACAAAGGACTTATAGTGGTGAGGAAACATGAAATGGTAATCTATGCCATTATTAATCAAGGAAATGCAAATTAAGATCAAGTGAGATTTCATTACACACCAAGCATACCGACAAAAAGTGAAAAGTCTGACATTAACAGACTTGAACGAATTGGCAAACATTTAGAGCTCTGAGCACTCTCATGAATTGATATGGGTTTATAAATTAATACACCTACTCTGGGAAATGGTTCAACATCTAGTTAAGTTGAGGACATGCAAAGCCAACAAGCCAACAATTTTATTTCTAGGTATGTACTCAAGAGAAATTTATACATATATAACAGAATGCAGGTCAAGAATGTACTTAGCAGCCCCAAGCTGGTAATGTTCATCAGCAGTAGAATGGATAAATCAGTTATGATCTATTCATACAAAGGGATATTACAAAACAATGAAAATGAAGAAAATAGAAGAATCTCATGAACATAACAGTAAGTGAAAGATTAAAACCACAGAATAACTTCATTGATGTAAATTTCAAAAATAGGTGATTACTGTTACAGAAATCAGGTGTGGGTGCTACTGGAGAGAGGGAAGGTATTGTCATCAGTAGGGACACATGGAGGGCCTCCAAGGGTGCTGACAATTCTCTCTTTCTTGACCTGAGTGGTGGTTATATGAGCATTCACTTTATAATAAGTATACTAATATTACATATTGCAACATATTATATATAGTATGATAGCATTAATGTAAATACTTTAATAAACTGCATTTATGTTTTATGAACTTTTGTACATTTATGTATCTTTCTGTAATCAGATCTAGAAATTACAAAGGTTAATATATTGATTGCTGTTCCTGTTAATAATATGAACAATGCCCATGATGGAAGAATAACTTTGTCAATGTGTGTGCATATGCGTGCTTGGTACTGATTCAAATGTAAACATCTTATAAATCTCATTTACATGCCTAATGTTCTGTAGGGGAGTACTTTGGCTGACTCATTGCTACAAAACTTTAAGATTTGGATAGGAAATAGTGACATAGAAATTTCAATATTTTGAAAGTTTTCATACATTTTGATGATAATTTGAACATTTCAAGACTCATTATTTGGTCAAACTTGGGAGTTTGTAGCATAAGTGGATATGGAGTCCCAGACATTCTAAGAAAGATATCATAATTTAAAATACTTCCTTTGACTGACCAGAAATAGAATTTCTCTTTCATAAAAGGAAAAACTATACTAAGATAAATTTTTTTTGCCTTTTAGGAAGACATCACCACATCTTTTCAAAATAATTTATCTATGATTATAGAAGTAATGTTTTTTCATTACTGAAACTCAAACCCTTCCTTTTAGGTACAGTGTGAATATTTGACACCTCTGTTATATAGCAATTTTCTTTTATCTCTTTTGAGATGCATTGCGTTAAAAAATAGAAACAATATTGTGGAAATGGTAGGGAACACAGAATACTTTCTTTCAGAAGAGAGCCATGTAATATCTTTCATAGTTCACTATTGTCTACTTCAGTTTTTTTGCTTAAGCGATATATAATTTACAAATTGAGATAGTAGTGGATAAGAGCACGGCTTTGCAGTTAGCACTGCAGTTAGCACTTTGCAGATCTAGCACTGGCCCTGGGCAGGTGCTCAACCTTTCTCTGAGTGTTATTCAGTGTTTTAACTTTAAAATGAGATGTCATTTAAAATGGACAGAATTAATTTTCAGTCAGGTAATGTGAGATTATTCCATATTAATAAGACTTGTCTCAAACACCTGAGCTAAAGTCTGGGTGTGCTAGGAGGAAGGGTCACATGGGTGATAATAAGAGGTGCCAGCTGTTGCTGTGAGGGATGCAGATTCATCTACCTGTTGGAGGACTTCAGAGCCCTGTGATGTTTTGCCCCCGTGGAGGCCCTATTCTCCAGCAGGAGGCAGGAGGTCATCCTTGAAGCAACACTCCACCAGTGCCACTCATCTGTGGTGGTCTTCCTGTGCCATCTCTGGGGAGGTGGGGTCAGTTTAAGAAGCAAGGAGTAGAGGTGCTGACTCTGTTCATGTATTTGGAATGTTTGAAGTTCTTTTTTTTCTTGCTTTTAAAAAAATTTTATTTTATTGATGTAGAGTTGATTTACAATGCTGTGTTATTTCCTGGTGTACAGCAAAGTGATTGTTATACATATATATAATAGTTTGCATCTGCTAATCCCAAACTCCCAATCCATCCCTCCCCCATTCCCCCTTGGCAACCACCAGTCTGTTCTCTATGTCTGTGAGTCTGTTTCTGTTTCGTAAATAAGTTCATTTGTGTCATATTTTAGATTCCACATATAAGTGATATCATATGGTATTTATCTTTCTCTTTCTGACTTACTTCACTTAGTATGATAATCTCTAGGTGCATCCATGTTGCTGCAAATGGCATTATTTCATTCTTTTTCTATGGCTGAGTAGTATTCCGTTGTACATATGTACTACATCTTCTTTATCCATGGAATGTTTGAAGTTCTGAGTCATTCATTGGTTGTTTCATTATTCATTGAGAGAAATTTTGAAGAAGCGATTAGGAGTGTTCAAAATCTAGTAAACAGAGTTATAACAGCTAAGCCTCTGCTTATGCTAATCTCACAAAGTGAATTAAATACAGTGGAGATGTACCATCCTGAGTGCGACATTTCAGCATGTAGGCCAGTGGTCTTCCTCTGAGAATGGTGGCCCTTGGGCATGTGTAAGCCAGATGCTGACCACAAGAACTTTGATCTCATTAAGAGATCATTGTAGCAATTTAATAAACTCGTCTAATAATACTTTAATAAACATATCTAATAAGAGTTCATCTAGGAACCTAAACAACTAAAGTGATGGAATTGTAAGAAACAACATAGCCCTGGAGGTGGGCAGTACGGTGGCTTGAATGAGAGCAAAACTAGATGAATAGCTTGAAGTCTTAGGTTAGTTTCCCTAGATGCAGAGCCTGAGACAGGGATTTAGTACATGTGATTTATTGAGGAAAAAGAACCTGTAAGGGAGTGAGGAAAGTAGGGTAGGGAAGGGGAAGAAGCTGAGCAAGGATGTGACCTCAGGTAGCCTGACCTTGGCCTGCTCCACAGCGGAGCCGGGAGAGGGGAATTATGGAGGTGTGGTCATATGACTTGTTTCACTCAATGAGATATGAGTGAAAGTATGGCTTGGAACTTCTGGGCAGTCTCTTTAAAGATAGAAGAAGTAGGAAGAAGTGTCCTTCTATTTTTCCTTTTTCTAATCTACAACTTGGATGTGACGGTTATAGCACCAGAAGGCATCTTATGTCCTTGAGAATGAGAGCCATCTGCTAAGGATAGTTGTGTAGAAAGAAGAAATCTGAGTCCCTGGTGACCATGTGCCACCCGACCACCACTAGATCACCTAACTCAGTACCTTTCACTTAAAGTGAAAAAGAAATATAATTCTGTCTTGTTTAAGCCACTGTTACCTTTGTTCTCTGTTAACCTGATTGCAGTGCCTAAGTGGTATGGTGAGATGGGGCTGTACCAATTTTTGAGAGATATGAGGCTTTCTGAGAGATATGGTAAGATATTCTAGTCACCAGGAAACATGTTGTGATAACAACTTTAATGCTTCTTTTTTTTCTGCCCAAGCTATTAAATAAGACGGAAAAAAGGTGCGTTTCTTGCCTTCTCCATAAAATTGAGAACTTTCTCTCTTTCAGACTATATGCATGTTGATTTTAATTTGTGCTTATGTTCTTCTCTTCTTTGTGGACTTGCAATGTGTAGCTTAAAATGCTATTTTACCAAAAACGGAAAAAAGAGGTATTGTGTTCTCTAATGCAGATCTCTTAAATTTGGGAGTAAAAAGTGAAACCAAACTGGTAACCAATGAAATAAGCAGATGCAAATGAAAATATGAATACCAAAGACCTCTGATACTCCTTTATAACTGTTGGTTTCCACATATCCTAGAGCTTTCACTTTTCACATGTTGCTTCATTTAGCTGCTTTGAATATGTAGGCTTTTATAAGCAATGATATCAAAAGATGTAGTTCATTAATATACAGCAGTGGGTCTCAATTTTGCCCCCTAGGGGACATTTGGCAATGTATGGAGATATTTTTGGTTGTCACAACAGGGTGGATTCTGCTGGCATCAGTGGATAAAATCAAGGGATACTGCTACACATCCAACAATGCGTAGGACTGCCCCTCACAACAAAGAATTACCCAGGCCAAGATGTCAATAGGGCCAAAGTTAAGAAACCCTGATAGGGAATCCTTGGTAGTCATCCTTTTATTTTAACAGTTCAGATGCCCAACGATGTCTTTAAAATCACTTAAATTTCATTTCTAGTATATTAATTAATTTCTTAGCTTTTTCTTCCCTCTTTAAAATAGCCCAAGTACTCTTGCCTCCCTCAAGTGACCTAGTTAACACTTTCCCTTGCTGATGCTTTATCATCTCCTGGTATGCAAAAGAGTGGCTGAGGTTTATGCTTAACCAAAATCACATGGAAGCAAATTTCAATGTAATTTCCTGGGGTGCCGGAGCTCATGTTCTTCTACTCCACCCTCTTGTCTCCATCCTATTCCTGGGGTGCCTGGATTAAAAAATCAGGAATTGAACACATTTTTATTCTAAATCCAATGGCTACTTGGAAGGAAATTTTACTTTACTTGCCTTCACTTTACTTTTCAAAGGCATCTTACTTTAGTGAATATTAATATGCAGAATAACTGATTAATGTACTGGCTTTCATAACATTTAAAGGAATAATAAACAAGTCGAAACTCTAAGTCTAGTGTGAAAAATATGAAAATGAGTATGTTTCATAGCAGGGAGTTGCAGCATTATATCACCTTTCTGCATCTGTCACCTTTCTGCATGATGTTCACTCTGCTCTGAGAATGGAAAATCTGAAAAACGATGCCCTTAGGCTTTGTTCACGGGAAGAAGGGTGAAATATTAGGCTTGCAGTACTGGGAACAATGATAGGATTATGTAGTGAAATGACCCACTATTGCAAGGAACTACCAGTTCATTTATTCAACCTACACAAGCAGAGACAGCCAGGAAACATTTGTTAAGCAGCCCTGAATTAGGGCTCTGCAGAAGATCCAGGTGTTCATACTAGCTTTATCATCACACACCATGAAGTATCGACTCTAGATCAGGGAGGAGGCTGTGGAAAGGGAAAGAAAAACATTACTGAAGGATTTTACAGAAAACAAAGGTAAAGCTAGGTGACTGCCTGGCTTAAGGCATAAAGGAGACTCAAATGAAACATGGATTACTACAAAATTGAAAGCTTGGGTTGCTAGAAGAATGGTCCAGTCAATGGATAGAGATGAGAATGGTGGGGGACAATGAAAGATAATGAGGTCAAGTTGAGAATCCAGGGACGATGGAGCCTAGATATGTAAACGTCTAACGGGAATGTGGCTCTACATGGCTGATGCCTGGAAGAGAACTTGAATCACAAATTCAGACTTGTAAGTTCACAGCATAGAGAAGGAAGTTTCATTGGAGGACACATGGAAGGGAGGATGATGGACAGAGACCGAGCCCAGGAACATCTGTAGTAAGGAGGATGGTGGGGGGGAAATGGAAAAGCAAATAGACATAAAGTGGTCAAGAAATAGTGAAATTCTGAGGTGAGTACAGTGTTACAAGGCCAAGGGGAAAGCATTTAAGGAGGGAAGGCGCTGTGAACACTGTTGGATCAGAATGATCGAGAAGAATGAAGATAAAAGGGTAAAAAAATAGATAAAATTATTTTTTTTGATTAATCACGGCGATTTAAAAATTTTTGTCACCATCCAGATGCTGTTCATATAAATTTTTAATCTGAATTATTTTACTGAAATAAATTTACAGAGTCCATTTGTTAACAGAATAGAACAAAACAAAAAATACACCCAAAACCTCCACAAAAACCTTAAGGGAATTTTTTCAGTCTGTCTGTCTGTGTCCCCATACCCATTATTTTAACTATAAATGGTTTTTTTAAATTAGGGTGAGAAGATATTTGGAAAATATTTAGCTCAAAGCCTTCTGTTTATGATCAAGAAGGAGTAATAGGGACTGGATTTACTCTCCCACTTGAAATAACTAAAAAAATCAGACAAAACAATGAAACAATGGTTCTCACACATTGGACATAAGAAAAACAAACAAGTCCTACAAATGCCCTACCTTATTTCCTGGAGAAAGTTTCTAGGCTGCAAAGCAAGGAGGAGGAACCCAGGCCAAGTCTCCCAGTCTCCATGGGTTCAGGAGATGGCACTGGGAGTCCAGGGATGCTGAGGAAGGTGGAATTCACAGAACAGAAGAAGGGAGGAGAGAAACACTCAGAGAGTGGGTTCTCTGGGGATCTGCAAAGGGTTCTCTTGAGTAATTGTCTGAGTACTGACCAGCATATGTGTGATTAAACAACCTGAGGCCAGAAAAAGGATCACCTTGAAGAATTAGAGGGAACAATTCCCAGAGCTCACACAGGGTTGGGAATACTGCCCATTCTCATTACCTAGAATGGAAAATATAAAAACTCATTGAACATCAGGTAGAGTACTTCTGAAGGCTTTACCTCATTAGTGGGGCAATTAATGTAGATTAAAAGTTTTTCTGGTCCAAAGTAACAATGCTTGAAAGCAAGAATCAAAAGGATATGTTATTTTTGCAAAGTAACTTAATCTCTCAGAACAAACTATATGAATACATATGTAGGAATAACAAAATATCCAGCACCCGACAAGATAAAATTCACAATTTCTGGCATTCAACAAGCATGCAAATAAGCAAGAAAATGCTATCTTTAATGAGAAAAATCAATTAATTGAAAATGATATAAACTTGATGCAGATAATGACACTAGCACAGGTTTTAAAGCCATTAAAACTATTCAGTATGTTTAAGAAGCTAGAGGGAAGATTGAACATGTGAAGTAGAAAGACAAAAAATAAAAAAAAGACCCAGTCCATCTTCAAGAAATGAATACTACAATGCCTGAGATTAAAAAATTGAATAATGTCAGAAAAAAATCCAAATTTGATAAAGACTATAAAACCACTGATCCACGAAGCTAAATGAACACCAAACACAAGAAACATGAAGAAAAACATCACAACACATCATAATCAAATCAGTAAGATAAGTGATAAACAGAAAATTTTAAAAGCAGCTACAGGAAAAAAAGATAATTTCATACAGAAGAACAAAGATAGGAAGATGGCAGATTTCTCATCAGCAGCAATGCCAGCTAGGAGACAGTGGAGCAATATCTTTAAGTACTGAAAGAAAAAGAATTGTCATACTAGAATTCTTTGCTTGGTGAATACATCTTTCAAAAATAAAGCAAAAGTATTTTTTCAGATGTACAAAAGCTGGATTGAATTCATCACCAGCAGACCCAAGCTAGAAGGAAATGTTAAAGGAAGCCCTTCAAACAGAAAGAAAGAAAATGATGCCATCGGGAAATCTGGATCTCCACAAGGAGTAAAGAGTACTAGAAATGTTAACTACATGTTAACTAAATATAAAGATTTTTAAAGTTTTAAATATCTTTAAAAGATAAACCACTGCTTAAAGCAAAAATAATAAGTGTATTTTGAGGGTTATAAGATATGTAGAAGTAAAATGTAAGGCAAAAATAGCACAAAGTCAAAATATAGATCAATGGAACAGGATAGAAAGCCCAGAGATAAACCCATGCAGCTATGGTCACCTAAGGTCACCTAATCTATGACAAAGGAGGCCAGAATATAACTGGCCAGAATGGAGCAAAGACAGCCTCTTCAATAAATGGTGCTGGGAAAACTGGGCAGCTACATGTAAAAGAAGGAAATTAGAACACTCCCTAACACCATATACAAAAATAAACTCAAAACGGATTAGAGACCTATATGTAAGGTGAGACAGTATAAAACTCTTAGAGGAAAACATAGGCAGAACACTCATTGACATAAATCGCAGCAAGATCTTTTTTGACCCACCTCCTAGAGTAATGAGAATAAAAACAAAAGTAAACATATGGGACCTAATTAAACTTAAAAGCTTTTGCACAGCAAAGGAAACCATAAACAAGACCAAAAGACGACCCTCAGAATGGGAGAAAATATTTGCAAATGAAGCAACTGACAAAGGGCTAATCTCCAAAATATACAAACAGCTCATGCAGCTCAATATCAGAAAAACAAACAACCCAATCCAAAAATGGGCAGAAGACTTAAATAGACATTTCTCCAAAGAAAACATACAGATGGCCAACAAACACATGAAAAGATGCTCAACATCACTAATTATTAGAGAAATGCAAATCAAAACTACACTGAGATATCACCTCACACCAGTCAGAATGGCCATCATCACAAAATCTACAAAACTAAATGCTGGAGAGGGAGTGGAAGAAAGGGAACCCTCTCGCACTGTTGGTAGGAATGTAAATTGATACAGCCACTATGGAGAACAGTATGGAGGTTCCTAAAAAACTAAAAGTAGAACTACCATGTGACCTAGCAATCCCACTACTGGGCATACACCCAGAGAAAACCATAATTCAAAAAGACACATGCACCCCAGTGTTCACTGCAGCACTATTTACAGTAGCCAGGACATGGAAGCAACCTAAATGTCCATCAACAGAGGAAAGGATAAAGAAGATGTGGCACATATATACAATGGAATATTACTCAGCCATAAAAAGGAACGAAATTGGGTCATTTGTAGAGATGTAGATGGACCTAGAGACTGTCATACAGAGTGAAGTAAGTCAGAAAGAGAAAAACAAATACCATATATTAATGCATATATGTGGAATCTGAAAAAACTGGTATAGACATTCTTGTTTACAAAGCAGAAATAGAGACACTGAGGTAGAGAACTAACGTATGGATACCGAGGGGGAAGGGGGATGGGATGAACTGGGAGATTGGGATAGACATATATACACTATTGATACTATGTGTAAAATAGATGACTAATGAGAACCTACTATATAGCACAGGGAACTCTGCTCAGTGCTCTGTGGTGACCTAAATGGGAAGGAAATCCAAAAAAGAGGAGATCTATGTATACGTATAGCTGATTCACTTTGCTGTACAGTAGAAACTAACACAACATTGTAAAGCAACTATACTCCAATAAAAATGTAAAAAAAAAAAAAAGAAAGAAAGTAACAGAGGCAGTACAAAGATGTGATTAAGAGCAGAGTCCTGGAACCAGACTATGGGGAAATAAAAAATAAAAGCACACAATATATACTATTAAAAAAAATAGCTCAAAGTCTGGGAGGAGAGACTACAAAGTGGAAGAAGGATAGTGTTTTCCAAACATGGCGCTGGAACAATTGCATTTGCAGCAAACAACTACAAACTACCGCCACCACAAGAAAACCAAAACAGCTTTGATCCATATCTCGCACCATATACAAAACATAAGATGAATCATAGCCCTAACTTTAAAACCTGAAACTATAAAACATCTAGAGGGAAATATAGGAGAAAATCTTTGTGACTTGGGTTAGGTAAAGATTTTTTTTGATACAACACCAAAAACATGATCCATAAAAGAAAACACTGATAATTTGGACTTCATCAAAATTAATTTGTGCTCTTTGAAACATTGTTAAGAGAATGAAAGACGAGCCACAGATTGGGAGAAAATATTTTCAAGTATATATCTGATAAGATATTTGTATTCAGAATATATAAAGAACTCAAAATTCAATAATAAGAGACAATACAATTTAAAAATGGGAAAAAATTGAACACTTTACCGGAGAAGGTGTACAAATGTCAAATTATCACATGAAAAGATGCTCAACATTATTAGACATTAAGAAATTCAAATTAAAACCACAATAAGATACTATTACACATATTTTGACAATGGCTAAAATTAAAAGTACTGACCATGACAAGTGTTTGTGTAGATATGACAACTGAGCTTTCATACATTGCTGGTAGGTAATGTAAACTGTTACAACCACTTTGGAAAAAGTTTGGCAGTTTCTTAAAAAGGTAAACATAAATGTACCAGCCATTCCACTCCCAGGTATTTATCCAGGAGAAATGAAAGCATATGTGCATACAAAGACCTGCACATGAATAATCACAGTAGCTTTATTTTAATAGCAAGAGGCTGCAGAGAACCCAAATATCCATCAACAGGTCAGTGTATAAACAAATTTGGCATATCGAATCAGTGGAACACTGCTCAGCAATAAAAGGAAGCAACTGTTAATACATGCAACAGCATGGTTGAGTTACCAAAAACGAGTACACGCGACATGATTCCAATTGTGTAAAACTCTAGAAAAATACAGATGACAGAATGAAGATCAGTGTTTGCCTGGGGCTTTAGGATGGGGGCTGGGAGTGGTGAGAAGGGGAGATTTAAAAGGGGTATGAGGAAATTTTGTAAGTGTTCATTATCTTGATTGTGGTGATGGTTTCATGGCATATACACGTGTCAAAACTGATCAAATTGTACAGTTTAAATATATACCATTTATGGTATGTCAATTATACCTTAACAAAACTGGTTTTAAAAGGATCTACCCCAAATCCTTACTGATGCTGAATTGAGGCCAGAGAGGTTAAGAGGCATGGATTCTAGATGGATCCACGTTCATCCTAGTGATCACAGCTTGCCTCTCTGCATTCATATCTGTTTGTTGATACATTCTAGACATTTCCTGAGACTGAGATCAGGCTCAGTGGTCTGTGTTTTAGCTGAATCTCTAGCAAGGTTCCTGAACTCAGCTAGATGCTTAGTAGCTCATTTCTTGACAGGAATTTTTAAATTCTTAAGTAGTATGTTGAAAACTTCTCCTCCTTGAATTTCTGCATTAGAAGTCACAAGGGGATGGGGGAGATATGTTTACTGAGCTCCTATGTAAGATACCGAGCAAACCTGTGAGGTACGTATCACCATCTCCACTTTTCCAAATGAGGACACTGAAGCTTAGACGGGTCTAGTACCTTGGCTGAGGTTACACAGCAAACGCAGAGATGGAATTAGAATCCAGAACCATCTCATGGCTAAACTCATGCCAGTTTCCCTGCTTCATGCAGCAGACCATAATCAGGATCCATTTTTTCCTAGCAACTGGCTGTAGAAGAGAAGAGTATAGATTCATCCTGGTGGGAGTCACCCGGTCTCTGTAGCCAACATGGGTAGTCCTCTAATGAGATTGCTCCTTTGAAGTTCCCTAACACAGAGTCAGTAATTTCAGACCATTAGGAATATGTCCTTCCTTGCCCTGATGTTCATTATCAGCTGGTGACTCCTGAAATTTCTTAATTACCTCACAACAGCTCACAGTGTGAACTTCCCTTTAAAATTTCCATGTTCAGGCATATTTCTCATCTCTCTAGTCTGAATATATAAAACAGGGCTAGTACCCAAAGATGAGCCAAAGTTTAGAGGGCCATTGAGCAGGTGAGAACTCATCCATCTTTTCGCTTCATTATAGGTTAAGCATTTCTCTGTTTTCCAGCATTTTCTCTGGCTCCACTGAGAGAGAGGGAAATCTTAGAGCAGTCTCATGATGGTTTGTCCCTTTCAAATCTTATTTGGAGAAGGTGGATGGAGAAATCTCAAACAGTTGGTGGATGCCAAGAGGGCAGTTCTTTTCAAGAATGCCCCAAAGCCCAGTCCTTATTGATCAGTTTAGAGAGTGTTATGGAAGAATTTTAAGCACAAGATGTTGTTTCTGAGCTGGTTATTCTCTTTTCACCCCCTACAGCAAGTCTATTGCTTACTTTCCTGGGATGTGAAGACAGCCAAATAACGTCAATAATTTATCCTCCTAGTTTTTCCAAAGCCAAGTGGAAGGCACAGCGAACTTTGCAACACATATTGAATCAATGTGAAAGAGAGCTCTGGATTCGTGATGATTATGCTCACCCAGGGTTCCACGGAATTCTGTGGCTCCCTTGAAACTGATCTTTCCATACGCCCCTGGTCCCCCGTGTGTCCTGTCAAGACACCCATGCGGCCTCGTGCTCAACCGACCGGCTTCATTTCCTTCCAGGACAATTGGCAGGACCCAGGCTCATCTCCTCACAGCCCTCAGCATAGACCAAGCTTCTTCTTATTTCTGGGTCTTGGGCTGGGATGCTCCACTCCCCACCAGATGCATCACACACACACTTTGTTCCATTGTCTTCGATTGTTTTGCTGTAACTTCTTGTGCATCAGTCTTGAAAAGAGAAAGAGCTTCCGTGTCAGGTAGATCTAAGTTTAACTCATAAGATGGCATTCACTGTAATAGGATGGGGACCTAGTTGAAAAATGAGACCATCTTATTTCTGAATCCCAGTATCTGGTACCTTGCCTGATTCAGGGAAAGACGGATGAATGAATGGAAGGAAGAAAAGAAGGCAGGAAGTCAGAAAGAAGGGCTTTAAAAACTTCGTTTTTCAATAATTTTTAATTGTTTTTGTTTCTTTCTACCACCCACTCTGCAAGTCTTTCTTTCCCCCTTTTTAGTAACCCAGTGGGTGTGAGCTTGAGAGATACAAGATAATGTTAACAAGCTTGATTTTCCTCAAACTTCAGATCAGAGACCAAGCGTGAAGACATTGCATTTGAAAGCGCTTTATGGGTAGGAGCAGGGGAGGGAGAATTCACTCAAAGAATTCTTCCCCTTTCTTGGGTTTGTTTTCCATGGAAATGAAGAACTGGGATGGACATGAGCAGAGTTAAAATTTAACTAGGAAGGTAATTCTGTTAAAAAAAAATGTAATAAACTAAAAGTTTAGTTAAAAACTGAACAGTACATTTCTACACACATAAAATGAATTCTGACCCTCTCTTTGGATTGTTTATCTGTGAGACCCCTGCTGTGTGAGTATCTGAGATATTAATATAAATAACGCTTTTCTGGGGGAAAAGGGTCACTCCTAAAGTATCTTGTGTGACGTCATTCGTTATTTTTATTTCAAACTAGTTGTTCTGAACTATTCTAAGATTTTGAAAAGTTGTAAAAATGAAAGTATTTAACCCCTACATAATTTTTTATAGTCAACAAAGCACTTTACAGGTTCCATCTCATTTGTTCCTCAAACAAACCTATAGCTTAGGCCCGTATAATCCTTGTTCTACAGAAGAGGTTTGAAGCTCAGAAAGATTAGGAAATTTGCATAAAACATGTCAGTGGCAGAGTCAGACTTAAAAACAAGCTCTTGCAGCTCTAAGTCCTAGGCTTCTGACAAGAGATTTAGTAAACAGGTTTTCCTCACATGTGAATTACTGTTTTGCGTTCATTATGTAAACCAATAGAGGTTGAAAGAAATGGTGAAAAGTTTAATGATGCTAAACATCTATAAATGCAATGTATTAAAAATAATGAGAAGAGAAAAGCCCTAGTTCTATAGGTTTCTCAGTCTTTTGAGCTTCAAATCGTATTTCCCGGTGAACCATCTGCTTTCAAATTTGAAGCTTCTATCTACTTAATAAGCCCCTTCATTAGTGAACCGAAAGGTACATGCATTGGAATTAACCAAATACGCACACGTGTACGTGGATATAGATGTATGGTTTTGACTTAAGATATTATACCTTCTCCTCAGGATGAACTGTGATGGAAAAATGCAATCAAAATAACGTTATCCTTGAGTAGACCGGAGAGTTAATGCCTAGTCCAGTGTCACTCAAGACTCAAGGAAATCCAAACACAGGCTTTCATGTTTTCTTTCCATCCCCTAGTGTATCTCTTTAACACTTTCTTGTCTTCCTTCCTGGCCAGTCAGGGGTTTAGCCAGAGTGACCAGGAAGAGAGGGTATTGTTTCTGACATGAAGAACTTTTAGTTTTATTAGAACATCCAAGAAGGAATGTGATTAGAAGGTTGAAGCTGTAAATTCAAAACTGAGAGACTTCTGCCCCACAGATGTGACTGTTAACTGTGTGAATAGCCCCCATCTTTCCAATGGACGGTTAGTTTGGGTTCGTACAGTGGGAGAGATGCAGTGAGTCTGGGGTAGGGCTGTGGGTAATGCCCACGAAGTTACTCGTCTTTAAAGCTGTCCACAGTGTGTTGGGGACAGCCCAGACCTGCACAGGACGACAGCGACAACAGTGGGAGGAGCCACATCAGGATTACAGTGTCACAGTGAACAGGCGATCAAGTTAGAATGTAGGATCGAGGGATCATGGCTTCAGGGAAGGGCCCATAAATCCCCATCCCCGATTACAGTAGTAGTATGAACTCTAATTGTATAAATAATGCATGGATTATTTTTTAATAGAAATTCATTACCTTTTATACTTGCCCAGAATGACAGCCATGTGCATCTTTTCTGCCCAACCACACAATTTTGTGAGGTCTTCCAGATGCTTCTACCCCTTAGGTTGTCATGTCACTGCAAGAGCAGCTCTAAAAAATCGATGTAAACTTAAGGGTTTCATTGTATAATCCTTATACCAGATGCCTTGTGAAAATATGATCTGTGAAAGAGCCCACTGTTAAACCATATCCTTGGAGCGATTCTTAATTATTCCCACTCTGTTTTCTAAAAAGCCAATTTTTATCTGTAAGCAACAATTTTCCATGATCCTATGATAATTCAGAGACCTCCAAGTAAACACACAGATATTATGGTCTTCAGCGTACAAGGCGTATGTAATCTTAGTAAAACTTACCGAAAAATATAAATAAATCATACCTGCAGGTTCTCTTTTACTCACATACTAATTTCTCTTTTAAAAAAAGAAAACTTAAATAGATTTAAACAACTACACATGGAGACAGTGTTTTTCGGCATCTTGTTCTGAATGGAGAGGGGTCTGACTTTACCGAAAATCAGCCATCCGGCAATATTTTTTCTTCATGGAGAATGTTTCAGAAGGAACAATGATGCAACCGTCTTGCCATTATGCAAATGGATGTTAGGACAAAAGGATGGGAGGTAGTCACACGGGAAAAGCCCTACTTGTAAGGGAAGGAGGGAAAATTGAAAACAAAGAACATTCTGGAATGTATATTTATCCAGTCTCTTACCCTTCACTAGAATGTGAGCTCTGTGAAGGCAGGGTTTTCTTTCATTCATTGCTATATCCTCAGCATCTGAAAAAATACTCAGCATGTATTAGGTGCTTAATAAATAATATTTATAATAATACATACTGTATATTATAAATAATACCTATAGTATATACTGTACACCATAAGACTACTACTATAATACTTAAATGAATATATAACTTAGAAAGAAATGAAATAGATACCCTAATTTGGTATTAATCAATGCTTATTGGAGGCATGGGCTGGTTTATTTTTATTATGTAATATTAAATTAATATTTTGATGTCATTATTGGTATTGGCTCTTTAAGCCACTTAGTTCCTGGTCCCCATGTGACCTTTGTGCATTGAGGAGAGGAGGGGACTCTGAAGGTGGGAGAATGGCGTTTCTAGGAAGTCAGCTAAGCTGGGGGCTGGAAAAGATAGAACTGTTTGTTTTGGAAAGTTGCATCTTTTACTGGAGGAGTTTGGGGGCACTTGTTAAAACTGAAACTGATGCTTGAATGATGCAGTAAACATGTGTGAAGTTCATTTTACAACAGCATGGGGATCTATAGGGGATCTATGGCAGGCCTGTGACTGTTTAACTTGGGGACTCTATCACTCAGTTAGAAATTGACCAGCATCTACACTTCAGCTGCTGTGACAGGGTGGAAAGTACGCTGGGCTGATTTTAAGTGCTAGGTTTTTCTTTGATTAGGTACATGACCTTAGGCAAACTCTTTAAACTCGCTGAGCATCAGTCACTTTGTCATTTATTAGGCATCTCCTGTGTGCAAAGCACTAGGCCAGGCACTTCCACGTGTATTATTCCATTTCCTTATCTGCCAGTCGAGGGACGGTAACACCTGCCACACAGAATGTCTCATTAGGAGCCAAGGAAACAGTGTGTATCACAGTGCTTTGCAAGCGATGCATGGTTATGGCTTAAATATCTGCATAGAAAAATGCATATTTGCAGAGCATCTACTGCGATGCAAGGCCTGTGATAAATTTACCTCAAAGATATTTGTTACAATTAAAATAGGCAGGGGCTTCCCTGGTGGCACAGTGGTTGAGAGTCTGCCTGCTAATGCAGGGGACACGGGTTCGAGCCCTGGTCTGGGAAGATCCCACATGCCTCGGAGCAACTAGGCCCGTGAGCCACAGCTACTGAGCCTGCGCGTCTGGAGCCTGTGCTCCGCAACAAGAGAGGCCACGATAGTGAGAGGCCCGCGCACCGCGATGAAGAGTGGCCCCCACTTGCCGCAACTAGAGAAAGCCCTCGCACAGAGACAAAGACCCAACACAGCCAAAAATAAATAAATAAATTTTAAAAAGGTAGCAACAATTAAGACAGAGAAATAGGGGTAGATATAAACTAAATAATTTTTTTAAAAAAGTTAAAAAAAAATAGGCAAAGCAAAACAGGTACGTTGCATGCTTGTTTAAGGAGAGTGGTGTCAGGATGCAGTTAAAACAAACACTTAGCAGGACATGAGTCATGGAGAATGTGTGGCACTGGCCTCGTTGCCCAGGCCACCCCAGTAATCCTCTGCTTTCCGCTTTCCCAGGCTTGCGCCAAGGCAACGACCACGGCTCTCAGTACCGCTCTGCCATCTACCCGACCTCTGCTGAGCACATGGAGACATCCCTGAGGTCCAAAGAGGACTACCAGAAGGTAGGGTCCCCTCTCCCTCCCGGACCCCACCTGTGGAGGGAGAGTCTGGTTCTTGGCACCTGGCACTGTGTTCTGTTTTCACATGTTTTGGAAATTTCTGTCAGCCTGTTGGAATAGAGCCTTTCTGCTCCATAGAAGAATAGGCCCTTATGCCATTTCTCTTTAAAGTCAACTCCTCCAGATGAATATACAGCTTAACATATAATCTCTCTTGCTCTCTGAGTCTCTCTCTTTTTTTTTTCTCTGCCTGTCTTAATCTGCTCAGGCTGCCATAACAAAGTACTACAGACTGGGGCGGCGGGGCGGGGAGGCTTAAACAACAGAAATCTATTGTCTCACAGTTGAGGAGGCTGGGAGTTTAAAATCACGGTGTTGGCAGGGCTGGGTCCTTTGGAGGCTGTGAGGGCAGGATCTGCTCCAGGCCTCTCTCCTGGGCTTGTAGACGGCCGTCTTCTCCCTGTGTCTTCACATCATCTGCCTTCTAGGTGTGCCTGTTTCTGTGTCCAAATGAACACCTTTATGACAACTCCAGTCATATTAGATTGGGGCCTTACCTAATGACCATGTTTAACTTGATTATCTCTGTTAAAGACCCTATCTCTGGGAGGGAGGGAGACGCAAGAGGGAGGAGATATGGGGATATACGTATATGTATAGCTGATTCACTTTGTTATACAGCGGAAACTAACACACCATTGTAAAGCAATTATACTCCAATAAAGATGTTAAAAAAGAAAAAAACCAAACCCTATCTCCAGATAAGTTCACATTCTGAGTTCCTGGTAGTTGGAATTCCAACATCTTTTTGGGGACACAGAATTCAACCCATAGTGCTCTCTCTCTTGCTTGTAACAGTAGATTGAATTATAATAAAAATACTTCTCAGAAATATAGACATTACATCATCAAATAATTATTTTTCACCATTAACTTGTATTACATTTAAAAAATCTCCTCTGATAGAGATTTAGTTCTTTTAAAAATAACTTGAGTTGCTTTAAATTTTAGAACTTAGTGATAATGTTTAAATTTTAATTATCTTTATATTTTCTAGAGAGTTGGATCCACATTTAACAGTAGAGCCAGGAGCTATGGTAATGCTGATCTATTTTAGAATTATGTAAAAAGTCTGCTACGCAGCCATTCTCAGGAATGTGTGGGTTCTCCACCTATCCCCGTGGTGGCAGAGGTGGCAGTGAGGAGGGGGCAAGGACAAGAGTACATCTATTGAGAAAAAGGAGCAGGACATGCAACTCATGGTCAGTTCAACTCTGAAAAGCAGAGAGGGCTAACGGAGATGCTGATAGGACCCCATTTATTCCTTAGCACGTCCCCTCCCTCCCTCCAAGGCTGTGAAGTCTGCTTGGATGATAATAGTAGGCAGCCTCGAGGATGGCCCTCAGTGGTTGCTGCCCACGTGGAATCCCCTATCCCTGAGTGTGGACTGGATTTAATGACTCCCTCTGAATGAATGACAGAAGCAATGGGATGTTACCTTTGTGATGAGTTCATTATGAGATTGTGGCTTGCATCCTGGGGGCCCTTTCTGTCTCACTGCCTCTTGGATCACTTGCCCTGGGGGAAGCCAGCTGTCATGTTGTGGGGCAGCCCTGTGTAAAGGCATACATGGCAAAGGGACCAAGGCCTCCAAGAGCCACATGCGTGAGCTTGGAAGCCCCTCAACCCCAGTCAAGCCTTCAGTTGATACTGCAGCCCCAGTTTGATAATTTGCTCACATTGGACCTCAAGCCAGAGGCACCCAGCTGAACCGTGCTGCAGAAACTGCAAGAAAATAAACGTTTTGAACTCATTTGAGCCTGTTTATATTTCCATTCTAAAAAGCTTTTAAGTATAAATTATCCTTTCTCAGATCTCTTTTTATGATGACTTTTCTTTTTTTAAGTTTTTTAAATTAAAAAAATGTTTCCATTATAGTTTATCACAGGATATTGAATATAGTTCCCTGTGCTATGTAATAGGACTTTGTTGTTTATCCAGTCTATATATAATAGTTCGCATCTGCTAGTCCCAAACTCCCAATCCATCCTTCCCCCACCCCCCCGTCTCCCTTGGCAGCCACAAGCCTGTTCTCTATGTCTGTGAGTCTGTATCTATCTCATAGATAAATTCATTTGTGTTATATTTGAGATTCCACATGTAACTGATATCTTATGGTATTTGCCTTTCTCTTTCTGACTTACTTCGCTTAGTATGATAATCTCTAGGTCCATCCATGTAGCTGCAAATGGCATTATTTCATTCTTTTTTTATGGCTGAGGAATATTCCTTTGTATATATGTACCACATCTTCTTTATCCATTCCTCTGTCAATGGACATTTAGGTTGTTTCCAGGTCTTGGCTATTGTAAATAGTGCTGCTGTGAACATGGGGGTGCATGTATATGATGACTTTTCTTTCTCTTTTTTTTTTTTTTGAATTTTATTTTTTATGCAGCAGGTTCTTATTAGTTATCACTTTTGTACATATTAGTGTATATTTGTCAATCCCAACCTCCCAATTCATCCCACCACCACCCCTCCCCCATGATGACTTTTCTGAGAATGGAAGGCTTACCTGGGCATGTGTGCTGGCACTTCAGCTTGTGACCTCCAGCCTTGAATTGCCTCAACTGGTATGTCAGCTGCATAAGTTTTTATCAGATGCCTGACACTTAGAAAGCCATGTACCATATTTACCTCAGGCAAACACATAAGGATGAGAGACCTCTGTCACAGGACTCTAGGCCAGAAGTGATGGGAGCTTTGTCTAGGATGGTGGAAGTATGAATGGAATGAAGGGATATTTAGGAAGGAGAACTAATAGAACTTGGGCCTGGATTGGAAGTGGAGACTAGATGAGGGGGAGGAGTCCAGGGTGACTTAGGTTTCTGGCTAGTGATGTTTTGTATGAAGGTATGGAGGAGCAGAGGCAGATTTGTGGGGAGGGTGAGTTAAGTTTGGAAGGGTGGTGTTTAAGGTACCCCTGATATGTGCCTCCACGTGGCTATTAGGAGGAGACATGGGCTGTTCCCACCTTGCAGGGAGGGTTGTTGTGACTATTAACTGGGTTAATGCTTGTAAAGCACAGGGCGTAGCACATAGTAAGTGCTCAACAAATGGTAGCCGTTATTACTGTTGGGATTATCAACTTATATTTGGTAAATGAAGCCTTAGTTGCTGAAACGATCACTTAGAAAAGTGATAAGTGATGAGAAGAGGAGGCTTAGGACCTGAGGAACACCAGCATTGGAGAGATGGGCAGGGAAGTGCCTACACCAGACAAGATGCTGTGGCAGGCTCCATAGAGAATTGGCCCCATGCAAAACCAGAAAAGTTAGTTCTGTTTGATTTAATCTCTTTATATTTAATTATAAAGGCTGTGTTAGTAAGTAATAGTAAAAGTTACATATGATTCATGCTATATATTGATTTCCTAATGTAATGATTTACAATCTCTTAAGGTACAAACAGTATAATACTTAGAGACTCTGGAAGGATATTAATTTCCCTGCAGAATATCTCAAAATGAGTTGATATTCTGGTGTTCACAATGAAAATTTTAAGTTCACAAGGTCAGTGCCTTCCACGTGATGATGAAGAGACTAACTTACACCTAATTTTCTGGTTTCTACCCCAATATAGTTTCTTATCCTGAGCTTTGAGTGGAACCCACATTGGTCTTCGATAACAGATACACATATGAAGTAAAATTTAGATATTAAATATTATTTGTTTTCATAATTTCTCCATTATTTTTGTAGATTTGGGGAATGTTAATCTTATATTCTAGACAGTTGTTCTAACCTAGTGCTTTTTGGGTGTTCTGTACCTAAGCATATGGGAATTAAATACATTCCTGCGTATACATGTATACGTATTTTTTGCTTGACTTTTAAAGGTAGGGTCTATTTTTAAAATAAAGATTGGGGCCTTCTTGTGCCCCCGGCATCCAGATATCCATTGGTGTTAACATAATCACACAGAACTGCTTTATCACCAACTCAGAGAACAAATACTGTCACGACTCTTTTATACATAAATAAAAACTGGCCCTGGATTCCACTGATAGGTGAGTAGAAAGTCCAGTATTTCTCTCCTGGCAAACTGACTAAAACCTATAGAGTCTTGACTCTAGACCAGAGCCTCGGTACAGCTCTCTACCCAATCGCAGTGGTCTCTCCTGCAGCGTCCGGCAGGAGCCACTAGCCATATAGGGGTGTTGATCACTTGAAATGTGGCTCATGCAACTGAAGAACCGAACGTTTTATTTTCTTTTAACTGATTTAATTGTGTATTCACATAGCCACATGAGGCCAGCGGCAGCCTGATGCGACAGCACAGCAGTGTAAGGGGTGGGGCGGTGTGTGTGTTGCAGGCGGCGGGGCGTCAGTCTGGCTCCCGGGCTGACAGACCCAGGGTTATAAGTCCTCTGCTCCTGGGCTGGCTCATTGCGAGAGCTCAGGGCTGCTCGGCCGTCGGAGGTGCCGCCTCAGGAACTGCTCTCTCCTCTCCTCTCCTCTCCGGAGAGGCACAGCATGAGGGTCAGGCACCCTTCCTCCAGCCACCGCTGGACAGAGCTGAGGACTGAGAGCCATGGCCCTGGGGACCTGTGGCTGAGCTCTGTCAAGTGCAGAGATCTCTTCCTCTCCTGACACAGCCAGTGCCCGAGGGTCCCCACCCGGAAGCTCCGGGTCAGGATTTATCCTTCTGTCCCACCTTGAGCAGTGAGAACTACTGTCCTTTGCCCCCTTTCCCTATCTATGCCATGAGGGGTCAAGCCATTTTCCTTTTCAGGAACCAAAGAACAAGGTGTCTCATGGTGTCACCTACCTTGTTGAGCACTGGCACACAGGTGACCCCTGTGATTTTTGTCTTAGTCTGGGTCCTGTAGAAAGGAGAGCCCGTGAAAAAGGCTTGTATGTGAGGACTTTACTGGCTGCCTCGGAGCAGGAGTGAGGGGCAGGGGAGTGGAAGAGAAGAGGAAGGAGAAACAATGTAAGCTGGCCCCTGCCCTCGGTGATGGGGTGTCTGGTCCTTATGAAATGACGGGTCCTTCCGGGGGAGGAAGGGAAGCATCTGTCCGTTGGATGCCACCCCCCCCATGGGTTCACTCCGCACTTCTGGGCTGCACACCTGTGGGCTCAGGATACTGGGTCCCCGGGGCAGGAGGCACGTGGCACGGGTGTGAGGTGAGACCCTGCGTGAGGCTCCTCAGGGTCCGTGCAGAGCTGGCCGCTGCAGCAGGGACTGCAGGAGAGAAAGGCGAGGCCGAGGGGATCTGAGCTGGTGCACGAGAGGCGGCTGATGCGACGACATACAAAGGGTCCTTCACCCACCCCTGCCCGGCCCACACCAGCCAAGTGACTACAGTGTCTCCAGGATAATTTACTATGATTTAGTGACTTTCTGGCTCCTCTGTTAGAGCAGAGAATGAAAAACACGAGTCTAATTTTAGCAGGCATCCTGCCACAATCGTGGAATTACATAATATACAGTTATGTATGTATAGAGTTGATATATCTATATGTACATATAATAATGACGTTGATGATAATAGAACAGCAACAGTACTGAGTACTTACTACATGCTAATTACTGTTTTAAGTACTTTATACACATGGAGCCATTTCTATATCTCTGACTATACGTATCAGTATACATACATAGATATAATGGATATGTTTAGATATAGGTATGAATATATCTCTCTGTATCTTTATGTAAAATCGTATGCATTCATGTATTTCTTGTTTCTAGTTTTGAAGCTTGTATCAATTTCTAACTGTCCATGCAATTGTTATAATTGATAAATACACACCAAAAGAAGAAAAAGAAATCAGCAATTCTCAGTGCTGGTGGGAGGCAGTGTAATTAGCTTTTACACCATAAAGAAGTTGATCTGTCCTTTGACATTTACCTTAAAGAGTAACGTGGTTTTTACTAGGTCACTCACTAAGTAGGGAAAGAGTCTCAGATTGATATCTATCACAAGTTGCCTTCACAGGTGAGTGAAGGAGAGGAAGAAGTTGGGAGGTGACTCCTGGAATTGGCTTCCTGGGTTTTCTCTCCAGGATAACCTTGAACAGATTCCTGAAGCAACAGGGGTCTTTAATCTGGGAGAGTCATTCTTAACAATACTGGATGAGGATCTAGGACTCCGTAATCTACCTCATTGCAAACATTTGGGTTAAACCTCGGAGAGGTTCTGCAGATGGCTTTCCATCATTTTATACATACTGTTTTCTCTGGTAAGAGTTGGCATTTCCGGCCCTGTCACCACATCCTGGGAATTCATCTTGTTTGAGCCCTGGCGGGACCCCTCTGTACTAACTATAACACTGACTGAAGTTACTAATTTAATAGTCTTCACTGGTTTGCCCCCAGTGACCCCCTAGTAACCAGCTTCTTCAGCAACTTCTTTATGCCACGTGAAGTTGAGAGTGACAGTATTACTTACCACGGAGCAGCCATTTGAACATAAAATTAGCTGATTTTATCACAGGGACCAATTGTTGAGCTAATTAGATGTGCGGTACTGCTGATGAGCCAGAAACCCAAAGTGATTTTCCATCTAAACTGTGGTTTTCTGCAGAGTTGGCTGGGTTGTAGATACCAGGCTCACCAGCAACCCTAGGAAAGGAAGAAAGGCTGAAGAAGTTTGCTAATTTTCATTCAGATTAGAGGAGGCTGGAGAATCTTATAGAGGAGGATCAGAGTGAAACTTCAACTTCACGCTGGGTTCCTTGACCTTGAAAGGGTGGGATTCTGTTCACAGAATCTGACAGCTGCTTCACATCTTTGGCGAGCTGCAGCCTTTGCACAAAATGTGAGGTCTTCTTGCCTTTGGACAAAGACTTCGTAATCTTTTGTTAACAGCATTTTCATATTTTTTCCTCAGAGTTTCACGGTGGAATTCTTTGCTTATGGTATTAATTGGAGGAGACAATTGGATGTATTATTAATTGTTTTTGGATCATGAGATATAGACAGTTTACCTCTCAAGTGAACCTATGATGACATTTTCTAATATTCTAAATTGAATAGTGGCCTGTGGCAGGGAGGGAGGTTGTTCACTTATGATTTTTATGTCCTGAAAATTTGACTCTTCCTCATTTAGGAATTAAATCTTTTGATCACCAATAGATTATGTTACCTGAAATTTGATAGAGAATTAATAAATCTAAAGATTGTTCTGGCCACATGGCCTACTTCCTTCCCAACTCCTCAAAGCTTCATGAACAGTAAGCACAAGCTTTCCTCTGGATAACCTCTTTGGGTGAATGTTAAATTACCCACCATGTGTCAAATATAAATCAGTGCCCTAACATCTGTCTCTGTCTCTCAGCACCCCACCTATCCATCCATCCATCCATATCTTCAGCATAGCTATAGTCTCTATTTGCCATATTTCAATTATCTAGCAATCTGTCACTGTACTCTATACAGTGTCATTTTTTTAAAAAAGTACCCAAGTGAAAGATAAAAAACAATATGCAATGATTGGATTACAACAAGTATTTTTTAGAATTGCTTCAGCTTTGATTATTTACTTTGATTAGTGGCTGCCGACATTCCATGGCATTCGCCACATCCTTTCAGTCTCTGTCTAGGTGGCCGGTGGCCGCGTTGCCTCCTTCCCTTCTATGTATCTAATCTCCCTCTGCCTCTCTCTTACAAGGACCCATGTGATTACATTTAGGGCCCACTGGATAATCCAAGATAATCTCCCCATCTCAAGGCCCTTAATTTAATCACAGCCATACAAAGTAACGTTCGCATGTTCCAGGGATCAGGGCACCAGGGGGCACCATTATTCAGCCTACTACAGTCTGCAGATCTGGTTTCCATCCTACCACGTCACTGTCACATGTCCAACCTCAAATAGGGGCTGAAACTGGGAGCTCTTCTTTCCTGGGCTGCTCAGCCAGTGGGTGCCCATCTGGCTTCCTCTGGACTCCAGGGCCATCCACAGAACACGCTCAGTATCCCAGAGAGGACTGGGCTTGCTCTCCTCTCTCTTGGGGTCTGTATCTAGTTTTGAAGGGAG